>NC_070643.1:22433250-22477281 GCF_947347685.1 Pleuronectes platessa | reverse complement strand
TTTTCGTGCTGCTCATTGATCTGCTGGTTTCTCTCTAGTTTTACCTTCTATGTTCAGATTATGTTTATTATGATTAAAGAAATAAAACTGAGTTGAAGACGTCAATTTGGAAAGACGAGGAGATTCCAGAGCTTTTGGTGAAGAGGGAATTTAAACGTCATGTCCTGCTGTCTGTCTTTGTCTCTGTCTCTGTCTGTCCTTCTGTCTGTTACACTTTGGCCCGAACTGGGAATCAAGCCACCGAGCTTCTAGTTGTAGGACCACCACTCTCCCCCCTCCGCCACAGGGACCACAGACAGATAGAAGGATTTTCTGTATGTCTTTCTACCTGTCTTTCTGTCTCTCTCTCTTTCTGTCTCTCTTTCTGTCTCTCTCTCTCTTTCTGTCCTTCTGTCTGTCTTCAGTCTTCTTGTGTCTCTCATGATAAAAACGAGTTCGTTTCTGTCTCAGATTATTTCTCTGATGTTGAATCTCATTGTTTCTCATTTGATTTTGTGATCACGGTTTTAAAAGAAATAAAAGTGACAGAGTGAAGAGTGAGAGTTCCAGGGGACAGAGGTGGAGACAGACTGAAGACGTCTGCAGCGTCTCTTCATCAACATGAAGCAAACCTCAGAGGAGCGTTTCTTCAAACCACTTTGATCACAGACATTTAACCAAATCCCCAGATGTGGGGACGTGTTTGCAGCAAAGCATTGTGGGACAGATAATCCTGTTCACCCCGTGTCTTCTCCCTCGGCTCGTCCCTGACGCCGTCTCATCGTCTCTGACAGATTCAGATGTTAAAACTGTGATTTCCGCCTGGTTACATCAACCCCCCCCCCCCCCACACACACACACACACGCTCAGCACCAGACGAGTCATCAGCAGCTGCTTCAGTTGTTGTCAAAGGGAATTAAAGAAACGGATTATCACCCCCCCCCCCCCCCCCCCCCAGGTGAGCGGCAGGCGGGGGTCAGACGACGCGTCTCACTTCAATTTTTTCTTCTTTAAAAAAAATAAGAATAATTGTGCGTTTGTCCCGGAGAAGTGAAGTGACAGGAACACGCGTGTGCGTCGGTCTATTCCGGGACTCGAGCCGTGTGATGTGGTTTTAAACGACTCCGACGCGCAGGTCAGAGGTCACGAGGCCGACGCCCACCCTCTGATCGGCGCCAGATGTCACAATTTGTCGAAGTATGAAACGTCACCGACAAGACGACAAATGTTTAATTTAATCACTCATCACTTCTCATTTCTCTGGATTCTGATTTGACGGGAGAATAAACAAAGATGCAGATTTGGTGTCAGACGGGAACAAGTTTTCAAACGGCTTCAGAATTTAAATGATTTCTGAAATACAGAGGTTGTTTTATTTTAACCCTGAAATTACTAATGAAACTTGAAGAGTTTAATAATATTTTTGATAAGAAATATTAGAGGAATAAAGACGCAGATTTGTCACGTTGCTTTTCACGAGCGTCGGTTTGATCCCTGACGGGAGGAAAAATATATATTTACTTTAGACCAGAACCACAGACGTGTTCCTGACGTGTTCCTCACATGTTCCTCACATGTTCTGTTGGTTTTTATATGTCTGAGTCAGTGTCTCTGAAGGTCAAAGTGTCAGAGTGAGTCCATGAGAGGAACCAGCAGGACAATGTGTGGAAGCTTCCCATGAAACCTGAAGAACACAAACATCTCAGGATGAAGAAGAGGAGCCGGACACGTAGAAGACGAAGACGTCCACTTGGAAACACAAGGAGATTCCAGATGTTCTGGTGATGAGGAGATCGTTATCTCCTCTCTTCTTCAAACCAGACGTTAACACAGAGGATCCAGACGAGGGAGCAGATCTTCATCCAGCTGCTGAGGAGGCTTCAACTCGTCTGGGATTTGTCTTTCACTGTCTAGAAGCTTATACAGTATAAATAATAAATATATATTTATACATGAACTAATAAGTTAATGAGAAGTCTGGATTGACAGTTGCACAACTAAAGAGTTTATAAGGTGAAGGACGAATCCCTCTAGTTTCCATCTTCATCTTCCTCACGTTCACTGGAACAAACCCGATGAAGAAACCAGCTGATCGACACGGACCAACAGGAAGTCAGGAAATCAAACTCCTGCAGGAGGAGCAACACGTCGACAGGATGAGGTCAGAGGTCAAACTCGCTGCAGCTCAAACCTGTGAGATGATGAATTTAAACATTTCAAAGGAGACACATGATGTTTTTCAGATTCTAGTTGGATGTAAAGGTTTTTCATTCAAAGTTAAAAACTCTGGTAAAGTGAGTTAATGCAGAATCTGCAGTATCACGTCCTCGTCTCTGTGACATCACAGCTCGGTTCTGAGGTTCAGGTCCGTTTGGAGTTTTTCTGAAACCTTGAATCTGGAACCGGATCCTCTTGAAATCCATCAATCGATTATTAAAACGTTTCCTGACACGTTTTCTTTCAGTCTTTTCATCTTTGGTTTTTAATGTTTTGACAAAGAGTGTGATTCATTCTGCACATGTCGTATGTAGAGAGAATTTACCCATAATGCATTGAGCACGAGGCGTGACCTGGCTCCACATGCAGCAGAGACGAGGACCAGGAGAACAGCTCCCGGCTCATTCCAGGTATTTAAAGTGGGAGGAATCGCAGCAGTTGGTGATTTGGTTTTTATTTAGTTGATTTGTGGTTTTTGTTTTTACTGCAGGCAGATGACTGAACATCTGTTCAACATCAAACTGTTCAAAGCTGCAGTTAGTTCTGGTCTCACTGAGCCAGAGGACATTCAGCTTCAGAATCTGTGGTTTAGGAAATGATGTCGTCTAACAAAGAACATACAGTGCGTTACATACAATATGTGTTTGTGTCTGCGAGTGTGGCTGTTTTGTGTGTGTTTTGCGTGACCTCCCTGCTGTCGTCACGGCTCTGCCGGTTCCCCAGAGGCCTCCTCGGACTGAAGACCATCTTTGTTCCACAGACTTCTGCCACGTCACATTGTTCAGAGGATCAACTCCACACTTTGTGTTCCAGCTTGTTGCTGCACACTGATCTGAATCCAGATTGTGGGTCTGCAGCAGAGACATGATGATCATTGTGTGTTCACACGCTGCGATGGTGCAGCTCGCACTTGATTTGAAAAGTGAAGCTGAAACATCTGGATCGCCCCCTGGTGGCTGGTTGCGGTATAAGTCATAAAGCCGGCCTCCTCCATGTTAGCAGATAGAACATGTCGAATAAGTTCAAGTTTGATTTGGTTTGATTTCACGATGTGACTCAGGGAGCGAACAGAAGACGAACATGTTGTGTAGCTGGTGTTTGTGTAGCAGCAGCAGGTTGTCGGGTCCGACTCGTTCACACAGGAACATGTGAGGACATCCAAACAGAAGAAGAGACGAGGGATGAGGCCGAGACTCTGGATCGGTCGGTGGCCCGGCGTCTCCACTCGGCACCAGGAGCCATGACCGACCTCCACTAACCTCCCCCGACCTCCATCGACCTCCCCTGACCTCCACCGACCTCCACTAACCTCCCCCGACCTCCCCCGACCTCCATCGACCTCCACTGACCTCCACCGACCTCCACCGACCTCCACTGACCTCCACCGACCTCCCCCGAACCTCCACCGACCTCCACCGACCTCCACTGACCTCCACCGACCTCCCCCGAACCTCCACCGACCTCCCCCGACCTCCATCGACCTCCACCGACCTCCCCCGAACCTCCACCGACCTCCCCCGACCTCCACTGACCTCCACCGACCTCCCCCGACCTCCACCGACCTCCATCGACCTCCACCGACCTCCCCCGACCCAGATGCGACGCCACAGGAGGAACAGAAATGTCAGAGGCAGCGCGAGGACGCCGTGTCCTCATCTGACGAGACAGACGAGCCTTGTCCTGCTGCTTTCATGACTCCAGTGTTTCCAGGCCTGAGGCCGGTCTTCACGTAGAGGACGACACTGAGACGTATTCAAACCCACAGCCGCAGATGATCTGATGATGTGAGGCCACGTGCGCTCTGATCAAAATACCACGTTCAACTCGTCACGTGTTTAAAAAACAGAGAAGAAGAAGCTGACGTTTTGTTTTCACATTGATATCACGCTCTGGTTAGCTTAGCTTAGCATAGAGACTGGAAACAGGGGGAAACAGCTAGCTGAGCTAAAATGAATTTGTAATGTGACACAGGAAGTAGAGACAGCGTTAAACCATAGAAGAAGAAGGTCAAACCAAACTGATAACTGAACCGACAGGTTTATCAAGCTTCACTTCCTGTTCTTACATTTTCACATTTCACTTTGAATTCAGATCTGTTCTTAAGTTCAAAGATGAAAACAGCGAGTCTGAGGATGAGCAGGAGAAACGTCCCAGACCAGCTGAGGACGAGCTGGGGACGAGGACGTCCTCGTGAGATCATGAGACAGGACAGAGTTTATCAGAATCTCGGCTCCGTCCTGAACTCGTCTTTGTTTGACGTCTTTTGTTTATTTATTTTTTACCAGTAAAACGTTGCAGCTGAAACTGGTTTGAGTTGTTTTTCTTCAGTTTCCAGTTTGTGAGAGGCGTCGCCCACAGGCTGAATAAAGATGGACGACATGTCGACGCCCTAACAGGAAGCCAAAGAATCTCATCTGCCCCCTGGTGGCTGGCTGCAGTACAGCCTCCTCCATGTTAGCATATGGGACATGGACCAAACAAACATCTCTCTCTCTCTCTGTCTGTGTGTGTCTGTGTGTGTGTGTGTGTGTGTGTCTGTGTCTGTGTCTGTGTTTGTGTGTGTGTGTGTGTGTGTGTGTGTGTGTGTGTGTGTCCTCTGCCCTCTTCCAGATGTTATTTCTTCTTCTGCTTCTTCACAAACAAATTCTCCTGCAACAAAACAATAAAAAACTAAAAAACAAATCATCAAGCTCTAAATTGATCAGATTTAAAAAATAAACGTGTTTGTGTCTATGTGTGTCTTGTGTGTGTCTTGTGTGTGTGTCTCGTGTGTGTGTGTCTTGTGTGTGTGTGTCTTGTGTGTGTGTGTCTTGTGTGTGTCAGAAGCTTCAGGTTTTGTTGGCCGACGCCTCCACAGATGTTCGTCCCAGATGTCGTCGACGCCAGGTGATGATGTCACTTCCTGCAGTGACACGACTCAGTAACTCAGCAGAGTAATAGATTACAATGTGACGTTCAGTGTAATGGGATAAAGTGAAGATGATGAAGAAGAAGAGGAACCGGGACGTCAGGTGGATCCAAAGTTTCTCCGTTCACACGTTTGAGTCTCGTCACTGGAACGTCTGTAAACTGGTCTCACTCTGGATTCGTGTTTCAGTCTGAACAGAACAGAGACTTTATGGTTCTGGATTCTGTTAGATCTGGATTCTGTGAGATCTGGATTCTGTTAGATCTGGATTCTGTTAGATCTGGATTCTGTTAGATCTGGATTCTGTTAGAATCTGGATTCTGTTAGATCTGGATTCTGTTCGATCTGGATTCTGTGAGATCTGGATTCTGTTCGATCTGGATTCTATTAGATCTGGATTCTGTTAGATCTGGATTCTGTTAATATCTAACCCTAACCCCTCGGAGCTCCGGGGAGGAACGCCCCAGAGGAACCAGCTGAAGACCTGGTCCAGATCACTGAGGAAGAGGAGGATGCTCCTGGTGGATGAAGAACAATGTGGAGTGAACGTCTGATGAATGAAGGAAACATTCAGTTGTTCTTAAATAAGAATAAAAAAGTTGAAAAAAGGTGAGTTTTATTGAAAAGATATTTAATTCATCTCCGGGTTTGACCCCCCCCACTCACACAACAGCTTGGGCTGCTGGGGGGGGGGGGGGGGGGTTAACTCACTCAACAGCTGCCAGAGATGCTGATGTTCTCAGTTTGCTCTTCCTCCTCTTCCTCCTCTTCCTCCTCTTCCTCCTCCTCTTCCTCCTCTTCCTCCTCTTCCTCCTTTACGCTCCCTCGGTTTCGTCTCCTCTTCAAACAACGGGTTGAAAAGTTCAGTGGGAAATCACATTTCTGTGCGATAGGAGCCGCAGTGTGTGTGTGTGTGTTTGTGTGTGTCTGTGTGTGTGTGTGTTAACACCCAGCTCCCATATGGCTGCTGACACTGGGGACACTGGAGGAGGAGGAGGGGGCGGCATGAAGAGTTTGTGGGCGTGACCCAATCAGCAGCTCGTGACGTCTCAGTGGTCGAGTGAAACCTGGAGGCGGATCTGAACGATTCATGAGGAAGAAGAAAAAATAAACTTGTTCAACTTGTTTAAATAAATTTTACTACAAGTTCATTGAAACGTCTAAAATGAGACACTCCACTGACGTCTGTGCAGGAGGCGGAGCTTCCTCCATCACCTGTCAGCCAGTGGAGGTGATGGAGGAACATGGCGTCTCCTTTAAGGTTTAGCTGCTGGTTAAATATTGAGCGAGGGTCAAACTCAGGATTCCCACCAGGGGGCGTTAAACTCTAACAGCTGCTCCGGAGCGGTAACGAGGCTCCGGCGTGAAGCCGCCGAGCCGCCGCTCACCAACCTGCTGCCTCCAGAAACAATAACCTGCAGCGGGGGGGCTCATCACACGCTTCTCAAAGTGCCTCCTTGTTGACGAGCTGCCGAACATTAACTCATGATTCACACATCAGCTCAAAGCACATGATTGATGGGTCATCACAAACATCTGGAGCAGCTGCAGGTCAGCGTCTGGATCAAACTGACGTCACAGGAAGTGACCTCACGTCTTCTTCTTCTGCTCGTTTCTCATGAAACAGTTTCTCCTGCAGGTTGAACGACAGGAAGTGGTTCGGGACGGAGGCGTCGCCGTCTGTCCGAGCACCAGCTGCTGGACAGAGACGTCATGGGACACCTAGTGGCTGGAGTTTGACCTAGACTCTGAGGTTCAGCTCCTCCTCTTCCTCGTGCCCCTCCTCTTCCTGCTCCTCCTCTTCCTGCTCCTCCTCCTCCTCGTGCCCCTCCTCCTCGTGCCCCTCCTCTTCCTGCTCCTCTTCCTCCTACTCCTCTTCCTCCTGCCCCTCCTCCTCCTGCTCCTCTTCCTCCTGCTCCTCCTCTTCCTGCTCCTCTTCCTCCTACTCCTCTTCCTCCTGCCCCTCCTCTTCCTGCCCCTCCTCTTCCTGCTCCTCCTCCTGCTCCTCCTGCTCCTCTTCCTCCTGCCCCTCCTCTTCCTGCTCCTCCTCTTCCTGCTCCTCCTCTTCCTCCTACTCCTCTTCCTCCTGCCCCTCTTCCTCCTCCTGCTCCTCTTCCTCCTGCCCCTCCTCCTCCTACTCCTCTTCCTCCTGCCCCTCCTCCTCCTGCTCCTCTTCCTCCTGCCCCTCCTCTTCCTGCAGATTCTCTGTTCACTTCAGTGTGTCTGGAACACGTCTGGTTCTTCAGGCTCTGGATGAAAAGGCGTGAAGGTTCTGGACGGTGCAGAGGAACCACACCAGGCGGTTACACAAGCAGAACTGATTTAACAGGAGAAACGGCAGCGAGACACAATCACACAATCACACAATGACACAATGACTCGTTGTCGTTCTGTGTTTGTCCGATGGCAGCTGTGTGTCATCGGCCGATCGAGACACGTTGGGTAACGAGCTTCATTCCGAACAGGAGCAGCTGCTGTTTGGTCTTTTATCTGCTGATGTGTGGAGTGGAGCATCAGGATGTCAGGACTCGAACACGTGACGCTCACTGTACATCGTGGCACAGCGGCGCTCGTGTTGAGCGCTTTGAGGGAAACAGCAGAGTGAAGCCGCGGGTTTGAATCCCTGGAGTTTCACCAGAGGAAGCTTTGCAGAGGTTTCTCTGGGGACTGACGCTCGCTCACACCTGAGAGCTGCAGAGTACAACCCGTCTCCTGGGCCCTGAAGGCAGCGCCGGCTCCCAGGTCCAGATGGGGGACGAGGGTTTGAATCAGCAGGTCTGAGATCAGCAGGTCTGAGATCAGCAGGTCTGAGATCTGCAGGTCTGAGATCAGCAGGTCTGAGATCAGCAGGTCTGAGATCTGCAGGTCTGAGATCAGCAGGTCTGAGATCAGCAGGTCTGAGATCTGCAGGTCTGAGATCAGCAGGTCTGAGATCTGCAGGTCTGAGATCTGCAGGTTTGAGATCAGCAGGTCTGAGATCAGCAGGTCTGAGATCAGCAGGTCTGAGATCTGCAGGTCTGAGATCAGCAGGTCTGAGATCTGCAGGTCTGAGATCAGCAGGTCTGAGATCAGCAGGTCTGAGATCAGCAGGTCTGAGATCAGCACCGTGAAATATCAGAAACTACAGAACCTGCTCAATTATCATGTTCCAACCAAATGATGATCAAACATTGAACCTGCTCAAATCTTTCCTCTTTTATTTTTATTCTCAAACACAAACATGACTAAACTTTTGGTGAAATCATAGAACTGGACAGAAATCTAAAAATATCTGATAATAAAAAAATATGAAGAGGAAATGAAAATTCTGCTAAAGACATTTTCAGACGAACAGTAAAAACAAACCTGAATCTAAAGACTTGACTCAAGGATGATATAAAGATTTCATTTTATACAAAGTCAGATTATTAAACATGTAAATTAGTCTTTGACCAATTTGGAGTTTTGGACATTTCAGAGTTTCATGTGTGAAGCTGGTGGTAACGTGAGTCGTGGCAGATCATGGTCACAATCATAAAGTAAAACAACAGCTGGAAGGAGCTTGAGGGACCTGAGCTCTGTGGACGAGGAGCCGGAGAATCAGACTCAAATATGACAAATAACAGAAAATGAGCTTATTCACATTTGATCAGGTTTATTTACCACTGAGGAGACAAACGCTGCTTCAAGAGGAGAAGTCATATTTACCTGATTTCCCCCGGGGCCTCGAACGCAACATCAGACACAAGAAGTGTTTTCTGTTCATCACTCACAGGTTGATTCATCTGTACACACACAGACACACACACACAGACTCACACTCTCACACAGACACACACACTGAGGAGCAGCAGCTTCTATCCTCCTCCTGCCTCCATCAGGCCACAGTGAGACTCTTCACCTTTATTCTTTCTTCACCTTTATTCTTTCTTCACCTTTATTCTTTCTTCTCGTTCTCCTTGATTCTGGAGCTTCTTGATGAGCAGCAGCACGTGACCTCCTGTGAGGGAGAGAGCAGATCTCACTGAGACGTGAGGGACGTCCACAGCGAGCAGGACGCGTCTCTCACTGCTGCAGCAGACGTGGACGAGGACGTTTGTCCTTCGTCTCCTCGGACGGAGACAACAGGATGTCCCAGGGTTCTTCTCTTTCAAGTCTCACCTGCACTTTGATTTGATTGAGTCCAAATCAGAAAAGATGAACTGAACTGAACACAGAATTTAAGAACATGTAGTTTCAGCGTCTGTCCACCAGGGCCCACGATGGTGACGTATCTATGAAGCCTCGATCTCGTGGACGTCCTCGACGCTTCCTGTAGACGGTGGAAGGAAGTGGACACGATCACATGACCAGGTCTCATTTCAGGTGCTTCCTCCACAACCTGTCACTACATGTCCCAGGATGCATTGCTCCCAGGATGGCGTTTCTCAAAGAGGTGAAGAGACTGAACAGAGCACGTGTTAACACCAGAGGGACACCCCCCCCCCCCTCACACACACACACACACACACACAGAAACAGTGGAGAGTGTTTGACCCTTTTGAAAAAGGCGGTTTTATTGAAATACAGACATCAACAGGTTGTTTTTCCTCCTGGACACAGAAACAGAGCTTGAATACTTTTCCAATGAAATTAAAAAGAATCAATGGCTTTTTGTTTTTATCGTTTTAAGTCATAAAACCTGGAAAGACATTTTGAATCCTGCGTCTCAGCCTGAGGACGAGTGACCTCACGCTGGTTCACAGACTGAAAACCCCCCTCTGGGCTTCTGACCTTTTAAAAACTGCTGGTTTGTTGAGTTGAAATCAAGCGCCCCTCGGTACTTGGGGGGGGGGGGGGAGGGGGTGGAACCGTGCTCAGGTGTGTTTCTGTGCCCAGGGCCGGTTGTTTGACAGAAGCAGTAGAAGAAGAAGCAGAACCTCAGATATGAAGCAGGGCTGACCTCAACGCCCGACACACGACACGGCCGAGCACCTGGTCCCGGTCCACAGAGACCTGGTCCCGGTCCACAGAGACCTGGTCCCGGTCGACAGAGACCTGGTCCCCGTCGACAGAGACTTGGTCCCGGTGTACAGAAACCTGGTCCCGGTCCACAGAGACCTGGTCCCGGTCGACAGAGACCTGGTCCCGGACGACAGAGACCTGGTCCAGTCCACAAAGACCTGGTCCCGGTCGACAGAGACCTGGTCCAGGTCGACAGAGACTTGGTCCAGTGGACAGAGACCTGGTCCCGGTCCACAAAGACCTGGTCCCGGTCGACAGAGACCTGGTCCAGGTCGACAGAGACCTGGTCCCGGACGACAGAGACCTGGTCCAGTCCACAAAGACCTGGTCCCGGTCGACAGAGACCTGGTCCAGGTCGACAGAGACCTGGTCCAGTGGACAGAGACCTGGTCCCGGTCCACAGAGACCTGATCCCGGTCGACAGAGACCTGGTCCAGTCCACAAAGACCTGGTCCCGGTCGACAGAGACCTGGTCCAGGTCGACAGAGACTTGGTCCCAGTGGACAGAGACCTGGTCCCAGTCCACAGAGACCTGGTCCCGGACGACAGAGACCTGGTCCAGTGGACAGAGACCTGGTCCCAGTCCACAGAGACCTGGTCCCGGTCCACAGAGACCTGGTCCAGTGGACAGAGACCTGGTCCAGTGGACAGAAACCTGGTCCCGGTCCACAGAGACCCGGTCCCGGTCCACAGAGACCTGGTCCCAGTCCACAGAGACCTGGTCCCGGACGACAGAGACCTGGTCCAGTGGACAGAGACCTGGTCCAGTGGACAGAGACCTGGTCCCGGTCCACAGAGACCTGGTCCCAGTCGATTTCAAACGTCTCGGTTCAGAGTTTTTCGTACATTTGCAGACGATGATTTAGAATTCAGATAAATAAGAAAGTTCAGTGAGAGATTTACTGGTTTGATGTAAAAAGTGCACTTTGTTAAAACACATGTTCTTTTAAAACCAGTTTTCAGTTTCTTAAATTGACTCTGAATGGTTTTAAATTAAAAATCAACCTCAACAGCAACAATTTTTCAGATTAAATCACTGACGAAAAAACCTTTCTACCGATTCTACAAAGAGTTTAAATTCACTTCCTGTTGCATCCGGGAATAAGTTCAGGATGTTATATGAAGATTTTGAATCTTTAGTTTGTATTCAGAATAAAAGCTTGAAGTGTAATTGTGTTAAATAAGAGAAGGAACAGAAACATTTTGAGGAAGAATCTAAAATTCAGCCGAGGACAAACTGTCCTTCTCATGTCCTCGTTGTTTTCATGATTTTTCCTGAAGCTGGAAATAATCTGCAAAAACATATAAAACAAAAACAATCAGAGAAAATTTGAGGAACCAAAAAATGAGACGTAGATAAAGTTATCGTGGGAAACCAGGTGCACGGAACCGATTAAATCTCAACATGAGAAAACAGAGCACAATGAAACAAAGGAAGGACTCGTGCACACGCGTCAGATCGACTTGTGGTGTGAATGAATCTGGATGTTGTGAATCCAAGAGAAACAAATTCACACTGAAGAACCAAGGTCGTTAGTCGAACTCGACCTTGAAGATGAAAAGTACCTTTTCTCAACGATTCAGTTGAATCTGTTTAAAGTCGTGAGGTTTGAAGCTGGTGTGAACGGATGTGATGCGTCCTCACACGTCCTGCTGATGTCTCAGTGAAGTCTCAGGATGTTTGGAGCCGCTCACAGTTTTTAAAACCGACAGAAAGAAACTTGAGTCTTTTTGTTCTCCGGCCACAAGCAGCAGTTTGAAGGTCAAACCTCAGAGACGACCTCAGGTGCTCGACTCCTTCCTCCTCCGACATTCAGACAGTATAAACTCCCCAAAGCAAATACATTCAATCATTCATCAGAAAAATACTCAATTCAAACTTTACACATTTGCAAAAATAAAAGTCTCTTGGAAGCGTCCTAAGGCCGAGCGTCAGCTGGTCTCTGAGCCGTCTCCTCGTGTCCTGCAGGAGGACGTGAAGCAGCGGAGACACGGAGACGCCGAACGCTACCATCACAAAAACAACCGCAGCTTCAAGCAGAAAGGGGCGTGTCCACGCAGACCCACCGGCTCGGTACCGCCCGGCTGCCGGCCCGGTGGAGGAGACTGTGGTTTGAGGCCAGCCCTGCGATGCATTGTAAATACAGGATTTCAGATATATGTCTTATCATCTTTTAATCTGACAAGGACACTACAGCGGCAGAACCAATACACAAAGAAGCTCATAGGTTGTTTGTACTAATATTATTTTTTTGATGGAATGGAACTAGTTTCATCTAAAGCTACCGAGTCAACATGAAGTGATGAACTGAAGAAAAGACTGTTCCTCTTTTTTTGTCTGTTTTTGCTTATTACAGGTGAGTATGAAGGACGACAGATAAAAGACAATCAAAGAAGACAAACAGAAGAAAGACGAGAGAGAGAGACAGAGAGAAAGAGAAGGGACGGAGTGATAGAGCGAGGAGAAGAGACAGAGAGAAGAAGAGAGAGAGAGATGAAAGTATGATTCAGGCAGCATGATTCTGGGTTGTTGGATTTCACTGTTGTGTGTGTGTGTGTGTGTGTCTGTGTGTGTCTGTGTGTGTGTCTGTGTGTGTGAGATCGTCACCGTTGAATCGTGTGTGTTTGTTCTTCTATTTAAACAAAGTTCCTCGACAGTCACTTGGTCGTAAAAACGTGTTCCTCAGAACCGAGTGCAGCGCGGCTTCACTTCCCTTTGTCTGTGAGTCTGCTCTTCAAACAGGGTTCAGACAGAGTGGCTACGATCATCATAATATCATAATAATATAATAATAATAATATAATAATAGCACTTGACTTCACTTCAGCACAGTAAAAAAAGAAAAAAGGTCCAAAGGTGCTTTTTTTGTGTTTTGTTTTTAAATCTGATTTGATGTGAAGCCAGGCCCCCCCCCCCCCTCCTCCTCCTCCCCCTCCTCCTCCTCCTCCTCCTCCTCCTCCTCCTCCTCGCAGCGGGGAGGTGGCGAGCGGACGTCCAGAGCCGGTGAGAGGAGGAGAAGTGACTGAAGTGTGGCCAGCTGCTCCGTCTCTCTCTCTCTCTTTAGTGGTTCCACTCCGGTTCCGAACAAGCGAGAGAAACAGAACCAGTGCCGGCTCCGCCCACTCAACAGAACATGAGAGATGAGCTGTCGGGGGGGTTTCGGGGGGGTTTCGGGGGGGACGAGCTGCTCCCATTTTACAAAATGTAACAAAATGTTTCCTGCAAAATTTTACAAATCTGTTGCAAACAGGAAAAACAAACAAACAAACAAACAAACATATCTATCGTATTTACAAGGAGAAGAAGAAGTGAGATGCAGCAGGTTCCAGCTTTGGCACTCGGCGCTTTTTATAAGTTCTTGTTTGTTTGTTTGTTTGAAAATCCAGCCTCTCGATTGGTCGATGTGTCGGCTGCTGCAGGCACAGGGGCGGGGCTCCGGCTCGTCCTCGCATCTCCATGGCAACGCAGGTCACGCACAACATCCCCTCAGGTACACCCCCCCCGCTTCCTCTTAAAGGGGACGTTTAAATCGGGACTAAACAAATCAAGGTTCACTCGGTGAGGACGGTCTGGGATTAATTATGATTAATTCATATTTCTATCACTGGTAATATTTATTTCCACCAACAAACTAAATTTACACCGAACTTCCTCCAAAATATAGAAGACGACGAAGAGGAGAAGAAACTTCCAGATAAAACATGACGGACGTGTTTCATGATGAAGGACCAATATTCTGTTCATATTGAGTTTGATCATTTCATGAGAGTTATGAGTGAAACATGTTTTCATGCTCTAATGTTCAGAATCACGTTCCTCTGACTGCTCACTGGGTGAGGGCCCTGATTGGTCGGCTGCTCCACTCTGTTCTGATTGGTCAAACCAGAGTCGGCCTCCGCTCTCACTCTACCTGGTTTGTTAGTGGGGGTGTGGCTCGAGGTCACGTGACATCTGGATGATTAACTGATTCAAGACTCGAACAGACGATTTGAAATCTTATTGTCAAATCAACTAAAATCACTAATCTGACAGATTTCACTAATCTGAGCCTCGCCAAAATAAAAGCCTGAAGTCCTCCAGCCCAGAGACCTGGTGTCAGCTGCATCGGGACCTGGAGGATGTTGTGCGTGATCTGCAGTGCGACAATCAGAAGGTAAAACATCGGCAAAAAATTAAAAAGGGAAAAACATCATCTGGATAAAAAACTCTGTTCTTTTCTCTTCTTCTGTTTCCAGCAGCAGCGACGGCGGCGAATCCTCTTTTCACCTGAAACACACGAAGAAGAGAAAGTTCAAAACATCTGAAAGTTTCAGATCATTCCCACACAACCAGGAGGAGAGAAGGCCATACAAAACTGAAGCGGGGGGGATTAAAAGTAATTGTGCCAGGAGCCGGTGTTCCCCCCCCCCCCCCCCCCCCCGGCTGGGAACTGGGACATGTTGTGAAACCACAGCTTTCTCCTCGACCCGGCCGGCGCTCTCTCTCTAATCCGTGTAAGAGGGAAAGTGTGTTGAAGTTGTGTTTTGTGCGGAAGTGATTAAACGAGGCTCGCGGTCGCTGTGATTATAGAAAACAGGACAATGGACAGTGGAACACACAGAAACACACACAGACACACACACTGACACACACACACAGCTTCATCCTCTACACACAAGCTGCTGCTCGGCCTCGGCTTCGTGTTCTCTGACGTTCTGACGCTGACTCCACGTTTCAGGAGGACGAGGAGGAGGAGGAGGAGGAGGACGAGGACGAGGAGGAGGAGGAGGAGGAGGAGGAGACCAACATGGAGCAAAAAGAGATGGAACTCCTGACTGAGATTCAACAAACATTGATTTTGAGCCGTCACATCTTCCATCTTTATTTAACGTCTATAGGACCTGAAGAAAAGTCCACACACACACACACACACACACACACACACACACACACACACACACACACACACACACACACACACACACACACACACACACACACACACACACACACACACACACACAAAATAACACTCACACACACCTATACTGAGACACACACACACACCTCTGCAATTCAAAGACACAAATCTTAAAAACCAAGATGTTTATAATAAATACATAATTCAACTTGACGCTCTGCAGAAAAACACAATCATCACTTCTGAGAGGAGTTGTTTTATTTTTCACTTGAATATTTCATCAGAAAGTTTCAGTGAAGTTTTGTTCCAAAGTTTTCTGGATTCTGGTTCAGCTGCTGTTTCACTGTGTGTTTCATGATATTTGTCATTTTTTTGAATCTTTTAATAAAAATAGAATCTCCTCTCCTCTGGAAGCTGATGTTTATGAATCGTTGTTTTCCTGACGCAGTTTGTTCTCTGGCTCCGAGCTGCAGCTCTGCAGGATTCTGGTGATTAAGCCGTCGTCCATAAGCTACGAGCGTTGAGAAGTTATTACAGGACGACGCTCGGCTGATTGAATGAAGCTGAGCGCGGCAGTGATTAGTGAGACAGGACAATGGCTGGTGCACACACACACACACACACACACACACACACAGACACACACACCGAGACACACACACACATTGATTTGCGTTGCAGGAATTTGTTTTTGCTCCATCAATCGTTCTGACTCGTTAATAAAAACCCGTCGCTCTCCGTGTTGCTGTGACCTCTGACCTCTACCCCCCCCCCCCCCTCCCCTGAGTAGGACCCCCACTCAGGGGAGTAAAGGAGAGAAAATTTAACACAATTCACACATTTTCTCATCCAGATGCATGTTTCAGACACTTGATTCCTGCAGATGAAAACAGGTGAACCCTTTCACGTCTCCCTGATTCTGAAATGTGTGAAAGTGTTTTCATCAGAAAGCTCTTGATTCATCTCACACGTGTTATTCTTCCTGCTCTCGGCAGATATTCGACTCCAGCGTTTACCTTGGCCTCTTCCCCAGAAGAACAAAGTCAGGATTAATACAGAATGATATCGGGGGATGTTTATCACATTCTCATCATGTTTTGATGAATAGTCGAATAACTTTGTCTTTAATTTCCATTATGAGCAGAATCTGAAACGACTGATGATTCTGACCAGAACATTTTTAATTTGTATTGAAATAGTTTTAAAATTCAAGGTATTTTCCTCATCTCAGGTTTTCACAGTTTCATTCATGATCGTTCGATGTTATTTCTTCTGTCTGTATTTTGACTTTTGTGCAGAGATTAATTTCAGAATGTGAAACCGAGTCGTCTTTTGGCTCTTTGTTTTGTTTCTGTGGAGGTGGAGGAGACCCAACCTGGAGCTCAGAGGCTGAGGTGGATCAGGAAAAGGCAGAAAAAACTGGAAAGATTCAAATCTACCAAATTATGAATCAAAGCAGCTTCAAAAACTGGTTTCATTTCAACGGTTCCTACACGTGTGCATTAGAACAGAAAGAATATGGCTAATATAAAATCAGAAGAGAATAATGTTCGGTATCTGATGAGGATCTGAAGTGAAGAATGAGAACATCAGGAACCATCGAGGTCTTTTAGAAGATGTGTTCACAGCTGCTCAGGTAGAACCTTCGCCTGTTGGGATCCGAACCAGCAACCAAAGTGAAATCTGAGAGCAGAATTCAAACTCCACTAATAACTGGCACCTGAACGGAGCGTGTGGCAGAGCGGAGTGTGGCCCCGGAGTTCAGACTCATGTTCGTTTCTCCTCCTGCTCACAAACTGAATCTCCACCGTTTGAAGGGAAGTGGACGAAAGTGACTGATGTTGTGTTTCTGTCTGGTGAGTGGGTCTGAACACGGATTCTATCTCTATACTAATCTATTCTATTTTATTATGCTATATGATGTTATATTATATAATGACTCATACTGTGGATTAACTTTGTGTTCAGACCGATTTGTGTGTGTGTGTGTGTTTTGTGGATTTTGTCGTATAAAAAACTTTTTCACTTTTGTCTTTAACACTAAACTTACTTTGTGGTGTTGTTTGTCTTATTATTTTAATTTCTTTTATTCTCAGGTTGTTTGTTTGTGTGAGTTTAAAAAGCAGCTCGTCGACAGACAAGTGAAACGTGTCAGAGAAGCAGGATGTGGAGACGTCCAGTGACAGGAGGAGTTATTCCTGTTGGTTTTTCTAAACGCTGCATATTGATTATTGATTCTCTGTCACGGGCTGATCCTCTTGATCAGGTTTCACAAGCGAGTGACAACCTGAAGTCGAGTCTCCAGCGTGTGTGTGTGTTTGCCTGCAGGACGTATTTGAACAGATTCTAGTGATGAAACTTTCAGTCTCCTGTCGTCACACGCTGCCCCCGGTGGAGCCTTTTATCATCACACTCCACCACACCGGGGGGTCTGCTGCTATTTCTGGCCTCAGATCAGTTTTTTTCTCCTTCTCACTCCTCACTGTTCCTGAAGTTGGCGTCGTCGCTGAGAAGTCGAAGCCAAAACTGACACAGCTCCACACACAGCCGGAGACTGGCCTGAGCGGCTCGGTCCGCTGCCCGGGATCGAGAGGCTGGCGTCCACTCTGACGGACAGAGGAGTGGGGGGGGGCTTCACTCTCCTCTAAAAACCTGCAGACTCAGTTCCATAGACCATCTACTGACCTCATTACCATCGAGTACTAGAATCCATCGACCGTTAACGTTCCCTCACCGTTTCATCCGGTCAGCCTCCCGGACGCGTCCTCCGCCATCTTCCTCTCTCTGTCCAGCAGCAGCTCCCGTCCTCTCCTCGAGCGTCCGTCCTCCAGCCAGCTCCTGAACACCTCCCGCGCTCCTCCTCCGTTCTGTCCCCCGTTCTTCAGCTCCCCCACCTCCTGCTGCCTCAGTCTGTTGGAGGTTAACACAGCGTTACCTACAGGGTCAGTGGGGGGGGGGGGTGTAGTGGCATCTAGTGGTGAAGGTGCAGATTGCAAACAGCAGCTCTCCCCTGTGTGTTCAATCACTGATGATACTGTTAGACACTATCCAGAGAGAGAATTGAGCGTTTTGTTTTAAATGTAGATTAAGTCATTTTCTGCCACTAAACTAAATGAGGTGGTGCAGCAGTGAAGCATGATGGGAGGTGTAGTATTCTCCTGGTTAATTCATCAAAACACTGAGTAAAGAATCTTCACGTTAAAAATCGGTGTTTCTACGACGTTGTCCAGCTGACATCCTTCAGCCCGTTAAAATATGTACAGAATTAAAACCACAATTTAAAAATAGACATGTCATATTAAGTATTACTGTTTGAGAAACGCTTTGATGAGCTGGTTCCTGTGTCGTTTGTATTTCTGATGCATTAATGCAGAACAGAGCCTCAGGTAAATAATCATCTTTACAAATATTTGTGAAGAAAGTTAATTTATAAACACGTTTGCTCTGAAATAGACGGAATGTGATTTGATATATTTCTGTTTACAACTGCTTCTTCTATACTCAATATCATCTTTGTTTATTTATCACAACGATGGAGGGATACAATTTTATTTCATATTTAAAGACAAATGTAGACGATTTAATTAGATAATGAAACTGACATCACACAATCCCTGGCTGTTGGAACGTCTTCACCAGCAGTTAGCAGCTGAAACACTGTGAAACATCTCAATGAAGTTTAAGTGACAAACATGAAATTGATTTCGTCCTCGCAGATAAAAACAGACGGGAAAAATAATCTCTGGAATCAGATTCAAGGACATCTGTAATTCACCAGTAAGAAAGAAGCCGTCGATCATGTGACTGTTCACAATCAGATTTAACACAAGTGGAACAATAGTTTGTTTTAATTATCATGAGAATATAGACGCAGAGTAATTTGATCCTGATGGAGGTTTTTTTTTTTTTCATGTAATGAGGAAAATAAGAAAATATTCCAAAGTAAAATTCAAAGATGACAAATCTCAACGGTGTCAGTTACAACATTTGGTGAAATAAAGAGAGATCATTTTTAACTTTGCAGCTTCTGCATGAAATCATCTTTCCCTGAATTAACCATAAATCTAAATCAAACTAATAAACTCCGTTGTGTTTCTCTCGTTGTCTGAACATTTCAGAGCCGGAGAGATTCCAACGTGCCGTTAACGAGCTTTTCAAAGACTGAGCCTGAACCCCCGAGCCGACTCCCGGGAAGAATAAAGCTCTCGCCCAAATTATTGTGGAGATATTGGTTTCCTGCCTAATGGCTCGGTTATTTGACGAAAGATGTCCCGAGCTCCCAGAATTCACAGCAGACTAAACAAAGTGCCGTCGATTTCCAGGTTAATGTCCTGAAAACAATGTTAACGTGGCAACAAGGAAACAACGGCCCCGCGGAGAGGAAGCTGGATTCACCTCCGATCAGGTCCCACACAAAGAGACTCTCACTCTGAATACTGTCTCATCTATATGAAGAGAGACATAAAGACAAACTGGGGATTTATAGAAACATCTTTAGTGTTTGAGTCTAAGATGATTTAAAATCAGGATTTACTAAAAGGCCACAGAGAAACATATGATTTGTGTTTCTGAGGCAGTCGTGGGAAAGAGTTTAAGATTCTTGAATTCTTTTAAATGAAGCTGCAGAAACTCGAGAGCCAAAAGAGAAGATGAAGATCTTTGAAGAGAACGAGGTGGTGAAGTATTAACTCCATTTCCTGCCTTGAGTTAAGGTTTAATGTTTCAAAGTAAAAAGTATTTATAATAAATTTGAGACTATTAAATTAAATAGTATGTTATCGTTCGCTGTGGGGAAGTTTAAAATGAATCTTAAAATGAACCTTATTGTATATTTATACAACAAAAGGTTTTCACTAGTGTGAGGATCCTTCAAAAGAAAAGCAAAATACTAGCAAACATAAAACTTTAGATATTCTGCGAGTTCAGTACCTTCCAGCAAACCGGTCGTGGACGTCCTCGTGCTGTTGGCTGTTCAGGCTGTTGAGGCTGTTGAGGCTGTTGAGACTGTTCAGGCTGTTGAGGCTGTTGAGGCTGTTGGCCCGCTGTTCCATCAACCAGCCCAGCTCCAGCTCCAGCACCTTACTGCTGCTGCTGTTTGTTATGGCTCCTTCCTGGCACAGCTGGATTATGCTGGACGGAGTGTTTTCAGGGGAACTCACCGGCGCCCCCTGTCCTCCATTCACTCCCTTGTTGTTAAAGAGTTCTGTCAGGTCCATGCCGCCGCTCGGCAGCCGGCTGTCGTTGAACCAGCGGGCGAGGTCGGCACGAGCCAGTCCCGTCCGACCCTCCAGCTGGTGGAGCTCCTCAGGGGAAGGCCACCGTGTTTGAGCAAAGTCGTCCTTGAGGAGCGCCAGGGTCCGGCTGCCTGGAGGCACTGAGCAGGGGCTCGGGCTGGGGACGGGGGGGGCGGTGGTACCGGGGGAGGTGATGGGCGAAGGTAGCAGAGGGCTTTTAAGATGGCCGGCACCGATGCTCTGTTTATGAATCCCATTCAGCTTGAGGGTTTGGTGCTGCTGCTGATGAAGCTGTTTGTCGGTGAGGGCGGCGAGGCCCCCCCCCCCGATCCTCTTGGTGCCCATGGAGTTGATGAGCGCTTGTTCCAGGTTGTCGCGCAGCGCACGGCGCTCCACGAACCAGCTGTCGATCTCCCGGTGAGACAGACGGGTGCTGGAGGACAGGCCGTCCACGTCGCTGTGCGTGGGGAAGCTGTTCCTCAAGAAGTTCTCTTCCAAGATCTTCAGCTGTTCGGCCGTTTTTCCTTTCATTCTCTCCAGCAAAGGAAACTGGGTCAGCACCGAGGACTTCTGCTGAAAGTCTGGTTTCATATGAATCCCTCCATTGTTGTAAAGAGCAGAGGTCTGATGATGAGGCCATTTAGCGTCAGTGCGAGAGGCTCCATTGGCCTCCGTCAGAGGCGTCAGCACCTTGTCTCCTCGGGGGTAGCTGGCCTTCAGCTCCACTCCCTGCTGCTCTTTTAGTTTCTTACCATCCAGGCTGAACCCCAGAATCTGTGGGGGGGCTTTAGCCGGAGCACGGATGGACTGAATAATGCTCGGCCTCCTTATCTGGGGGGTAATGAGTGGATGGGAGTTTGGCAACTTCAAATCAGAAGCTGGCAGAGGCCGGGTGTTCGGGTGCTTTTCTTTGGAAGCGATGGGCAGGGCACGAGGAAGAAATAAGGATTTTTTAAACGGAGGGGCAAAGATAGGCGGGCCGGCGATCGTCCGCCTTGTTAAGAAGTCTGGGAAGACAATGGAGGAGCGTGAGATCACTGGCTTTGACTTGGGGCTTCCAACTGTCGAGAGAATCTTCCCTTTGGACAACAACGATGGTGAAGATGAGGGTGGAGGCATTAAAGGCACAGCAGCGGACGACCTCTTCATCTCTATGGGAACAGGAGGTGGGGCCATGGGGAAGTGGTCCTTCTGGGGTGGAGGGGGTGGAGGAGGAGCCATGAGGCCCTTGTCTCGAGGGTCACCAGAATGGGGGGCGACTGCCATAATGGGTCGCTTAGCCTCTGGGCCACACAGCGTCATCAGGTGTGCTGGTAGGGTCCGCTTCAGGGTGGAGCAGAGTGCGACCCCGGCTGGAGAGCTGGTGGTGGTGACTACACCCGACCCATTGGACGTGGTGGTCCAGACGTGACCTGAAGGCTCCACCGTGGTGTGGACAATGGGCTGCTGGGGGGCTTTGGCAGACGGCTGGGAGCTTGTAGGGATGATGGTGAACATGGGATGGGCAGGAGGGATGGAACCATTGAACATTTTCTTTCTTGCCTCCTCCACCTCCTCCGGGGACCAGGTGATGCCTTGCTTCAGGCGCTGGGTGGTGAACCACACTTTGATCTGTTCCTCCGGGTGCTTGGAAGCAGCTGTGAGCCAGGACAGCTCAGCGTGGGTGGGGTAAGGGAATTTGCTGAAGGAGGTGATCAATGTCAGGTTGTCATCTAATGAAGGGTTATATTTGGTAGTGTTCAAGGGAACAGCTATTTTTGGTACAGAGTTGAAGTTGGGCGGGCGCTGGAGCATGGGGCTGACGTGGGACAGCCCTCGGAGGACGGGGGGTTCAGGGATGATGACGGTTCCATTGATGTTGACGGCTGTGATTTGATCCAGCTGGCTCTTCGGGTCGCCTCCTCGATAGAGCGGCTGAATACTGTACGGGGTTTTCAACGTGGTGGAGATGCAAGGTGGAAACACCGAGCTGGGGCTCTCACCTGGTTCCTCGACTGGGTTCTCCTGGCCTTCGATGGTCTGCTCTAAGACGGTCTGATTGTTCTCTCTTATCCTCTTGAACTTGAAGTTGGTCTCGCCCGGGTGCCGGCTGTCGTTGTGCTCGGTGAGTGAGTCGAACTTCTTGGTGTTGAAGTTGCAGACGGCACAGAGGTACAACGGGTTGAGGATGACATTAGGGTGGCTCGAGTCCACGTGCTCTTTAAAGTCATTCAGGTTCTGGGTGGAAAACGGGCAGTACTTGCACTCGTAACCTCTGGGCAGCTTCTTCTGGGATGTTGGGTCGGAGTCAGCCTCCTCCCCGTCCTTCTCTTCTGTGGCTTCTACATCTTCTATGACAGGGGGTCGGTCTTCTTTGCCCGACTGCTGCTCTTGTTCTACTGGCTCAGCAGTTTGCTTTTCCTCTGGATCTGGAGATGTCTGCTGGTCTGGATCCTCTGGTTTCTCCTGCTCGGAGACTGGACTCTTCTCTTCAGGTGACTCCGACTTGTCCGTGGATGTTTCCATCAGCTCCTCGGCTTCGTCTCGCTCTTCAGGCCGGTCGGTGACGAGCCGGACCATGCAGGGGGTGGAGGACTTTCTACGACTGGACATGGCTGCTGCTGCTGCTGCTGGTGACGGTGCTGGTGCTGGTGTTGCTGATTGCGTTGAAGATATTGTGATTTCTGGCTGCTGGTGCTTTCCAGCGTGTCGGGGTGTGAGGGGGTCTTACTGGGGTGGATCGGAGCTGATGGTTGTGGATACTGGAAGGTGGGTGGAGGTGGCGTCTCCAGCGTGAGAGAGGGAGGGTGAGACCTGGTGGATGCTGCCGGCCCAGGACCGGAGGTGCAGTGGCGTCTCCCGCTCACTGGCAGTGTCAGCTACTGACCTGGGCGTCATGGGATAGCATCACAGACGGCAGCGGTGCTCAAGCTGCGTGGAGACAAACACAAAGAGAGAAAATGACATGTTAATATTGTTTGTGTTGGTGGAGCTGCTCAGCAGCCGCTGGGGGACGGACTGAAAGCAAGAAAACACACGTTAGACAAACAAGGAGAGAAGTGGTGTTGATGTGTTGTGATGAATTCACCCTGAAGAAGACAAAGAACAGGAAGACGCCTGATGGGCAGCGACAGACGAGCAGAAACGATCATTTGTGCTTTTGTAAAGAGGAAAACAGCGTTTGGTTGAAAATTTATTTGAGAGATGTGAGATCAGAACCGTTTCACAGATAAATCACATCAGCACAGATGTTTTACTGCCGTCACATGAAGTGAGAATAAACGTGTTGTTGTACTGAAACACACTTTCCTAGATATGAAGCAACGTAAAGCTCCTGAGAAGCTGGTTTTTAAGAAATGATTTTAGAAACAATACAGAACTGAGACCTCTTCTTTTCACTCCGCTGCTAATTTAGCTTCATGTTGGATATAAAGGAAACACTCGTCAGTTAAATCACAAACTGCCGCGTCCAGAATGATCATTAAGTTGAATCTTCCCTCCTAAAACATTATGAGCTTCATGAGGGAGGATTTACTGCTGCACTGCTGCAATATTGTTTCAGGTATTAGATGGTATGAAGTTTTAGTTACTGGAGGTTTATCTAATGAACTGCGAGTGTAAAACTGAAATGTCTCTGAGAGAAACCTGCATAAAACACACAGGCTTCCACTTCCTGTTTACTGACAACACAATGCCCAGCCCCCCCCCCCCCGGTGCGTGAAGTTCACTTCATCTTTATATTCATACAATGAAACCTGATGTAATGACCCGGGGCCACGACAGCTCAGAGGTTTGTCATGATTCTGTCTCTCGCCCCCCCGACGCTGCGTCCCAGGTTTCATTGTCCTCACTTGTCTCTAAACATCACAGGAGCCTCATCTGCTGCTTTCTAATCCGACGCTGGCAGGAAACACGTTTTCTGACAAAGCCGAGGCCAGAAGTCGTGTGACTGACAACTCGCAGCCACGCAGCCGAACATTAGCACGAAGCCGAGTGCCACTTAATCAGGACACGTTGTTCCAGGCCAGTCATGGAAATGCAATAAATTGAAGAGTCCACAGTAACTACAGAAGACAAGGAAAGTCTCCAAATTCCAAACCCCATTAAAAAGACATTAAGCGTCTTTCATACTTTCGGGCAAAGACAACTTCACAGGATAATTACCCTGTAATCATGTAATAAGAGAGACTCCGTGATGAGATCTCCTGACAGCCATCATCCACACAATGAACGGAGAGGGAGCTGGAAGCACACGGAGGACGAGAGGAGACACACAGAGGGAAAGACGGGCAGAAATAAATATGGGGAGAGAAGAGGGGGAGACGTAAAACAAGGACAAAAGGTAAACGCAGGTAAAAGGGGCCGGGGGGGGGGGGGGGGGGGTATAAAAGAGGACGAGAGACAGAGGCAGAAGCAGAGAGACAAAGAGAAAGAGAAAGAGGGGAGCGTCTAAAAAACTTCCAAGCTGATGAAAGAGAGCGGACACAAAGCAGAAGACGTTTTAACTAGGCCATGGCCTGGTAGAGAGAGAGAGAGAGAGAGAGAGAGAGAGAGAGAGAGTGAGACAGAGAGAGAGAGGTAGAGAGAAAGAGAGAGAGAGAGAGAGACAGTGAGAGAGAGAATGAGAGAGAGAGAGAGACAGTGAGAGAGAGAAATAGAGAGAGAGAGTGAGACAGAGAGAGAGAGAGAGAGAGAGATAGAGAGAGACAGAGAGAGAGAGAGAGAGAGACAGTGAGAGAGAGAAATAGAGAGAGAGAGTGAGACAGAGAGAGAGAGAGAGAGAGAGAGATAGAGAGAGAGAGAGAGACAGAGAGAGAGACAGACAGAGACATTGAGAGAGAGAAATAGAGAGAGAGAAATAGAGAGGGAGAGTGAGACAGAGAGAGAGAGGGAAGAGATAGAGAGATAGAGAGAGAGAGAGACAGAAAGAGAGGACGATGGAGGGGAGAAGGCAGAGAAACATAAAGAAAGAGGAGAGAGGGACAACAGAGCATTTAGGACGAGAGAGAGAGAGACAGACATGAAAGACGACAGCAGATGAAGAGGACGAGCGAGGGGGAGGAGGGAGATAGATATTATTCGATGAAATATCATGTGATAAAATGAGGTTTAGTTTTCCCCTCAGCGAAGTCGAAGCTTTGAAAGGTGTCCTGGTCCTTCGGGGGACAGAAACCCATTTGCCAGGAAAGAGAGTATTTCAACACTTAATTAGTGTTGGACAAGCTGTTATTTGTCCCCAGTGTCCCTTCATGTTGGACATGTTTCATGATCTCACAACCTTGATCCGCTTCTCGCTGCCTGAACACCGGCGTCCTGAGTCCTGTCCACTCGTCTCCTGCTGCAATGAGACTCGTCCCATGTGATTTTAAACCTCATGTCTTCAGCTGATGAGATTTCATCACGAGACTTCAACCTCAAAGCTTCTTGAACTTCAGAATAAAAGAATCCACAAGAGACCGAACCTGATTGGACGGCGATGAACCAGGAATTTCTTCTTTTATTTTGTAAATTCACAATTGTCTGTTTTTCATTTGGTTGAAAAAGTCCAAACGTTGAAAAAATAAAATGTTGATTTGAGAGAAAAATGGAAATTGTTTCTTTTCCTTTTTGCATTTTGAAAATAAAATTTGAAATGTTGAGAATAAAGTAAAAATTACCAAGTTGTTTTATTACTATTATTATTATTTTTTAATAAAGTGGAGTAACATGAAAACGGTCGAAGTAGTTTTTGCATTTCGAGAATGAAGTAAAAATTTAAAACGACTTTGTTTAAATAGTTTTTGTGACTGAGTCAGTTTTTACAGGCTGAGCAGGTCGGACCACGAGGACTGACCGGAGGTTCTTTAACACTGATGCTTTAAGATTAGATGAAATATTAAAAATCACCAAACTACGATATAGAATAAGAATAAACTTTTGAAACTGGCACAGATACAGAAACGTCTCTGCTCTGCAGCATCTGAAAAACGAGGTTGTGCTATTTTTCTTGGTCTTTTATCCTTTAAATTAAATATCTTTGGGTTTTAGTGAGTCAGACAAAATAAACTATGAAATCAGAATTTCATGAGCAACCCACTTTCTGAGGTCGTCAATTTCAGTACATCTGAAACTGCAGTATCTCTGTCCTGAGAACTGCTGCTTCATCTCCAAACTACAAACTAATACTGTGAATTCTGACCTGAGCCAGAGTCACAGCTTTAGGATTTTCCTCTATGGATGATACAAAATCCAGTTATTACATAACAAGCATCCAGAATTCATAGAAGCTGGGTTACACACATAACTCTGCAGATCCAGAGCATCTGATGCTGGTAAATATGTGGAGATGCTCATCAGCTGTGAAGAGACGTCAACTCAGATTCTGAGGAATCGTTAATAATCCATAGATTAACAAACAGGTAAAATACTGAGAGAATAAAGAAAAGCTTCCATCTCCTCCTGTGTACACGACGCTCTTCTTCTAAATACTTCGCCAGAGATCCAGCTGTTGCCAGAGGTTGAAGTGGGAAACGAGGGAGGCAGATGGAGAAGGAGATAAAACAGCAGGAAGAGAGTGTAGGTGGAGGTGAAGAGAAGCGAGCAGAGAGTCTATGTATAGGAAGAGGTGGAGGGAGCCGAGAGAGAGGAAGAAAGAAACGCACATCAACGCTGAGGAGGGAAAAGAAGGAGCGAGGAGGAGGAGAGACAGAACTGAGGCCACCGGAGGAAGAGGAGAAAGAGAAGAAGAGACAGAACTGATGCCACCGGAGGAAGAGGAGAAAGAGAAGAAGAGACAGAACTGATGCCACCGGAGGAAGAGGAGAAAGAGAAGAAGACGCAGCCGAGGAAGGAAGTGAGAATCAGACGGAGCTGCAGGCCGGAGCGTTTCATCCAGAACGAGGAACCAGAACCAGAACCAGCTCCAGAGAGGAGACCACAGTGTGAGGTTCTGCTGCTTCACTGGATCGGCTGACTCCGGGCCAGCTCCTGACGGGGGGGGGGGGGGGGGGGGTAATTACTCGTACAGTATTTGATCGTTCGGAGCGTGAACTCAGTAATTACGGGGAAATAATAAAACTGCAGCAGCGACAACAGTGATTTTCAAATTAGCTTCAGAGAGGCAGGTGAGGTTCGACCAAAAAATAGATCTGATCCAGATCCAGTTCAGATAGAAACACTCAGTATGGACAGCAGTGTGCTAAGACCCCCACCCCCCCCCCCCCACACCCTCTAAGGCCAGGACGGGACACATCCTTCCTCTGACAGTGACACTGAACCAGGATCAGCCGGTCCCATTCACCTACATGAAGGTTAAAGCAAATCATCCGTCAAACCACAAAGTGTCTCCTCCCTTTGACGGTGAGACGGAGACGGACAAGGACGTTCCGGAGACTAAAGGGTGTCGAGGAGACATGAAACAACTCGGGGAGGAAGGGAAGGTAATGAGGAAACATCCTGGGAAATGAAATGACAAATTAGTTGGAGGGGAGGCAGATCGGAAGGAGCCAAGTGTGCTAATAGGAGGGTTAAAGACGTTTTACTGGAACAAGGGCAAACTGGAGGGGACGAGGGGACGAGGGGACAAGGGGACGAGGGGACGAGGGGACGAGGGGACGAGGGGACGAGTGGACAAGGGGACGAGGGGACGAGGGGACGAGGGGACGAGGGGACGAGGGGACGAGGGGACGAGGGGACAAGGGGACGAGGGGACGAGGGGATGAAAACTCTCACCAGTAGCTCGGTTCAAAACACAACACAAAGTTTCTCTTTTCAGGAAACATTCAAATGATCTGGATCTTTTCTTTTCTTAAATTATCCCAAATGTTTCAAGAAGTGAGTTTTTCCAAACAGCCACATCTTGTCTGATATTATAAATCTGCCACCAGACAGTTCTGAAGACTTGACCCCTTTTTGTAATTTTGGTTTTACATTATCTCTCTTTTCACTTTATTTAAGTGAATAAAGAACCAGACTCAGGAGATGAATCACAGAATTAATGTGAGTGAATAGATGTGATTGTGTTGTGGAAACAGTTCAGGAGGGGTCAGAGGTCAAGATCGGTGACAATCAAGACAACGCTGCAGTGAAACAACTGTGAGACACACTGTGTGTTTGTGGTAGGACAACAAATCTGGACCAACACACAAACACACAAAACGTCCGTGACCTCCAGCTGTCACAATGGACGAATGCAAGAAACACACTTAAAGCTACACAAATACCCACCAGCACCACACGGCCATGGTTTAGGAATGCAACACACACAAACGCACACACACAGACACACACACACACCTGACATTCTATCAATTCTCCCTCGGCAAAACTGTCTGCCCCCCGTGACCATGAAATATGAATGAAATACAATTAGCAGCTTTAAAGAACTTCATCAAGGCCAAGGCCTCTGTCCAAACAGCCCCGGACCCCCCCCCCCCCCCCACACACACACACAGACACACACACACACTGTTACAGGAGCAAATAAATAAACAAAAGTTGCGGCGTCCTTGGACCGAGCGACCGAACACGACACAAACATCTCAGACACACAATGACTGTAAATTTGAAGAAACATGGATTTTTTTTGTGTCTTTTAAAAAATAAATAAAAACTTATTTTTCATTTACGCCTTAAATTTTGAGTTTTGTGTCTCAGAGCGTCACTTTGCCCTCGAGTCCGCCCCCCCGCCATCCTTCCATGCTAACGTTTAATGGATGCGTGTGACTCATTAAAAAGTGAAGGGTGTAGAGGGTGGAGGGGGGGGAGGGGGGGGGGGGGCATACAAAAAATTAGGAAAGAGACAGAGCGGTGCTTCCATGGTGTTACCACGGCAACAGCAGCGCAGGAGAGACGGCGAGGTGCCGCCGAATATTAACCAGGCCGGTAGCTCAGGTGCTAATGAGGAGGAGAGGAGGAGGAGGAGGAGGAGGGAGGAGGAGGTGAGGAGGAGGGAGGTCAGGAGGGAGAAGAGAGGGGGCGACACTGAGACAAGAAGAGCGAGAGAGGGGAGGTCAGGAGGGGCTAGAGGAGGAGGAGGGTTTGTTTCTTCTACAACAGAGAAGGAGAGAAAAGAGGAGGAGAGAGGAGGTCAGGAGGGGACAAGGAAGAGGAGAAGGGGGAGAAGAAGGTGGAGCGAGGAAAGAGAAACAGGTGGTGAATGGAGGAAGAGGAGGAGGAGGTCAGGAAAGGGTGAAGAGGGCAGTTGAAGAAGAGGAGGATGAAGAGAGGAGAACAGACAGAAACAGGAGTCAGGAGAGATGAGGTCTGAGAAGAGAAGGACAGAGGGAGGAAGGAGGGACGAAGGTAAGAGAGGAAGAGAGGATGAAAGGAAAAAGAGAGGTGTAGGTTAGAAGGAGGAGGTCACAAACCTGAGAGGAAGAAAGAAAATAAAAGAGGGAGGAGTTCAGAGGAGCAGGTGAAAGGAGGAGTGACAGAGAACTGAGAAATGGAAAAAGACTGAGGAGGAGCTGACACGAGAATAAAAAACCTCTGGGGATCAAACTCCCGGTTAAAGCTGCGTACGAGACGCCCAGCGGTTCACCAGGTTCAAAGTTAGAACAGGTCTATCAGAGAGGCTCGGGTTCCTCCCTGGGAAGAGTTCCCTTGAGCAGAACTCCAGCTGCTGCCCGACAACCCTGGAGGAAGGCCGCTGCAGGAGCAGGAGGAGGAGGAGGAGGAGGAGGAGGAGGAGCAGGAGGAGGAGGAGGAGGAGCAGGAGGAGCAGGAGGAGGAGGAGGAGGAGGAGGAGGAGGAGGAGACAGTGGCAAAGGCCATTTGTAAAGCCGGAGGTCAGAGGAGCATCTCTGTATTCAGAGCAGGTTCTGAAAACTTTTTTGAGGCCAAACATGGCGTCATCGCTGGAGCCTTCAGAGGAGGTGACACCCGACTGCTCCTGCAGGAGGTGAAACGACACCAGGCTTCAGATCTGGAGGAGCAGAGGTGAAACATCGAGGGAGAGGAGATAAAGACGAAGGAGAGACGAAGACAAACGAGGACAGGAAGGAGAGATAAGCAGAAACAAGGAGGGGGGACAAAGAGGAACAAAAGCTAGACTGTGGAGAAAGGATGAAAGGAAAGAGAAATACAGAGAACAGAGGAGGAGACGTGAGGATGAAAAGGAAAAGATAAAGAAAAGAGGGGAGGAGGAGGAGGAGAGGGAGTGAATGATGGGAGTGTCACCCTCTGTGAAGACGTCAGGTTGATCTGTTCTGCTCAGGGAGGTCAGAGGAGGACAGAGAGGACGAGAGAGGACGAGAGAGAGAGACGGAGGACAGAAACAAAAGAGAGGAGGAAGATTAGAGGGAGAGAGAGAGAACAGGGGATGAGAGGAGGTGTAGAGAGAGAGAGACGGCTCAATAAAACATGCATGAGGCATTGTGTGTGTGTACTTATATATGTGTTTGTGTATGCGTGTGTGTACATTACGTGTGTGTGCGTGTGTTTGTGTGTCTGTTCATATGCACAAGTTCAATTTAGCGTGTGTGCCTGATTAAGCCTCTCGTGCATATGCATGTCCTCACGTCACGTGTACATATTTCCAAGTGTATGCGTGAGTGTCTCCATATGTGTGTGTGTGTGTGTGTGTGTGTGTGTGTGTGTGTGTGTCCTCAGCTAACACAGCCCGTCTCCATCCAGCCATGAGCTGCTATAAGCCTGAGAGACTCTGCACAGACTTATATTCACTTGTATATAGGTCAGTGCAGCTGGTCCACGCCTCACCACATCCACCACGAGTCACGTGACACATCACATGACTACTAAAGGAAAGTTTCAAAACAAAAGCACAGAAACTTTAGAAAAGAAGAAAGAAATGAGAAGCTCCCAAAACCAGCGTCAGTGAACGCATCAAAACCAGTAACAGCATCTAAACCAGCAACAGCATCAAAACCAGTGACACATCAAAACCAGCAACAGCATCAAAACCAGCAACAGCATCTAAACCAGTAACAGCATCTAAACCAGCAACAGCATCTAAACCAGTAACTGCATCAAAACCAGCAACAGCATGTTGTCGTTGAACTGGGGGAACACTGGGACACAGACACAGGAAGTGTCCCTGTGACCTTTGCCCTCAGGCTCCTGTGAGGAGCTTTGGATAAAAGGTTCCAGTAACAGCAGATTTTAATGGCTCTCTAATTCCTTTATGGGGATTTAGTGAAAAGACTTTCTATTAAAAAAGAACATTTTATTTTTGGAGGATAATCTGAGCCATAGGCAGCCGGTGGTTCATCCTGACAGAAGATTATGTGAAGGTATTTCACTTTCCACAGATGCATCATGTTTGGATCCACCGGGTCTGTGTCGTGTTGGAAACACCACATGGACAGAAATGTGTCTCTCTGTGTCTTGCTCAAGGACATTTCCTCCTGTGGACAGAGGATTGAACCCCCAACCCTGTGGTTGTCCGCTCTAGTCCTCGGTGTCCTCCCAGCTCTTCATAGAGAAATCCTGGTCCCAGTTTGGTGGGAAAGAACTCAGCAGCACAGCGTCCTGACCTCAACCCTCAGAATGAACTGGAACTCCAACTGGGCGCCGAACCTCATTATCTGGAACCAGTCAGGTCCCACATCTGCTGGACAGACTGGGACCAGAGGACAACTGTGTTTGAGTGTCCTCATATTTTTGGCCAGGGATGAAACGGTAACTGGTTTTAGGATGAACCACGGTGAAGAGCTGATGGTTAGTATTAGAGTGTGAGATCTTCATGATCTTCATGATCTTCATCGATGTGAAGCTCAGGTAGAATCTGTCCAATCACAGTGAAGCAGAACGGAAGCCGTCTCATCCCTGGACAGAAGCACGAGGACACACTTTGTCCCGACTTGACGTTTGGATCGACCTCCGATAAATAATGAAAATACTATCAAACATATTATTGGTAATGTTTATCATATCAACATTAAACTAAAGTTTGTGTTTCAGTTTATTTTAACATCTGTGCTGATGCTGATGATCATCTGAGGTGAAAGCAGGTCGTCCACAGACCCTGGATCAGCTTCCCTCTCGTCTCCTGGTTGTGTTCTTCACGCTCACGCAGGGATCACAGCAGATCAAGCTTCCTTCCTGCTTCCTTCCTGCTTCCTTCCTGCTTCCTTCTCATCTGCTTCCTTCCTGCTTCCTTCTCGCTTCCTTCCTGCTTCCTTCCTGCTTCCTTCCTGCTTCCTTCTCATCTGCTTCCTTCCTGCTTCATATCTGCTTCCTTCCTGCTTCCTTCTCGCTTCCTTCCTGATTCCTTCTCGCTTCCTTCCTGCTTCCTTCCTGCTTCCTTTTTGCTTCCTTCTCGCTTCCTTCCTGCTTCTCCACTCGCACTCTTCAGGAATCCAAGCTTCTTCCACCACCGCTCCGGATGAGTCCGACCAAAATGTGAATGTAAGTAACCGTCCAGCGATGGTACTTATGAGCATAAAAGCGCTGCTGGGGGTATATTGCATTCTTTGGTGGCGAGGGAACGGGGGGGGGGATGGGCGACTCGCCGAGGAGAATTCCATTAGTGTTGGTTTGTGTGGAGGGTTTAACTGTCACATGGGCTGAACTGCTGCCTCAGAGGCTCTTTACAAGCTGCCAAGAAACATTTGTGGGGCCGGGCGTGGAGGGGGGGGGGGGGGGGGGCTGCTGGGGGGGGGGGGGAACTCCACAGAGAGACTTGTAATAAACTTTTTTCAGTCACAGCGCGTCTCACACATTCACTCTGTCTCTGAGCTGGTTCGTCTGCACCACAACACGACCGACAGGAAGGAAGTCACTTCCTGTTCACAGGTCACATGATCAGACAGGAGCTGAACAACTTATCCTGGTTGGACGTATAAAAGGAAACAGCGACACCCAGTGGCCGGAGGTTGTTTGTGACGTACTGTTGTGAACACGATATCTGCAGAACGCCTCGAGGGACTCTCTTCACAGTTAGTACAAGCCTTCAGTCGGACCTACAGATAAACTGATTCTGAGGTCAAAGGTCAGAGTGAACTAATGTGACGTCCCAGGTGAGTGAAGACAAACAACCACAGGACGCTGATTCCAGTCTGTAAAGTTCTCCTTCAGGGACCGGGTGAATCATTCCCAGAGAGAAATACTCTTCAGCTACATGTGACTCGCTGGATGATGACAAGTTAGGGTTCAGGGGGTTAGAGGTTAGGAGTTAGGAGTTAGAGGTTAGGAGTTAGGGGTTAGGAGTTAGGGTTAGAGGTTATGAGTAAGGGGTTATGAGTAAGGAGTTAGGAGTTAGGAGTTAAGGGTTAGGGTTAGGAGTTAGGAGTTAGGAGTTTGGGTTAGAGGTTAGGAGTTAGGTTTTTTGTAAAGAGCAAAAAGTGCAATCACACATCCGAACCTAATTATGAGCTGTAAAGCTGCTTCTCTGTGATTGGCTCAATGTGAACATGTGATCTCAGGACCTGGACGATGCGGACACACACTTCATCTTGTTTCCTGTCGGTCGACCTAAACTCTGTTTCCATGGTAATATTAGGATTAGGCCATGCTGAATATTATGAATTTTGTTTTTTCGTGTATGAATCAATCGGATTTTGCTGATGCTCTGATTGCACTGATTTCTGAAAGAGCTCCATGCGCCTGTCGCTTGTTACGCGTCTCTGCTCCTCGGCCTCGTTCTCTTATTTATAATTTCTCTCTCATTGTGATGAAAGCTGTGTTCAGCTCGGACATGCTGCTCCTCCTCGGCCTCTTCTCTAAAACATGAGCACCAGTCCTGCACCAGGAGGCCGGAGGTCGGAGTCGGCTTTCAGTGCCTTGCTGAAGGGCCCTTGAGCAAGGAGGCTTGAACCCGAGTCCTCCAGCGGAAGAACCTCTCCTTGCTCCAAACTCAAGAACAAACTGCTAACCAGGGAAAAGTTAAATAAATAAAATGAAAGAAGCATAAATAAATAAATTAGCAAAGAGCAGCATCGTATTCTGATTTCAATGTGGGGAAAATAAAGGAAACAAGGAGAGGAAGAGGAGGAGAGGAGGAGAGGTAGATAGAGGAAGAGGAGGAGAGGAAGAGAGGAAGAGAGGTAGAGAGGTAGATAGAGGAAGAGAGGAGAGGAGGAGAGGAAGAGAGGTAGATAGAGGAAAAGAGGAGAGGAAGAGTGGAGAAGTTATTGATAAGGAAACACAAAAGAGTGTGGAGGCAGGATGGGGGGGGGGTGAGTGAAAGAGGGAGAAAAAGACGAGGAAGAAGACAAATTGAGAAACACGAGGTCAGCGACACAAACACACACACACACACAGACACGCACACGCACACGCACACACTATCCTCCGTCTTTAAGACTCAGTGAAATATTCAGAAAGTCATGTTTTTTATATCAACTGACTTTTTAATAAATCAGATGAATGATTTATTTCCCCGAGGATCTTGACCAGAGAAGAAGAAGTTAAAGTGCTCGGTGGCGTTCAGGTGAACGAGGTGAACGTTCTCTCCTCTGGTTCCAGGCACGCTCTCCTGCCTCAGACTGGGAACCAGTGATCTGCAGGTGCTGGTGCTGATGAGCTGCTGGTTGTGTCTGGATGGTGTCTCTCAGTGGGGGGGTCGGAGGTTTGGCGGTTTCCTCGTGTGCTCGCTCGCTGCTCGGGACGGCTGCAGCTATTTCAATCAAATAAAGTGATTATGATTATGCAAATTGAGTCATTTACTAATTGTCGCAGCCAATATCACCCCCCCCCCCCCCCCCCCCCCCCCCAATGTGTGGCTCCAGATTAAGCAGAAATTTTGGGAAAACTAATTTTGAGCAGAGAGCTGCAGCTCACAATGATGTTCCAGGGACGCCCCCTGCAGGCGGTGACCTCTGACCCCTCTGAACAAATACACATTTTTATACAAGCAAAGATTCCTCATTCAATATTGTTTTTAGATTTTCCGAAAAAAGTTTGAATAAAAATCGACTTTTCAACATCGTCTGACCAGAAGAGTTTTTGCCATCGGTTACTGACTTTATTTACTGCGAAGGACACACACACACACACACAGACAGACACACAAACACACACATGCTGAGGGATTGAGAAATACATTAATATGCATGCACAGGGTATGGGAAGCTTGTAGGGATGCTCCCTCCCTCCAACACACACAGACACACACACACACAGACACACACACACACACACCATTGACTCCATTTGGTTAAATGTTTTGTTAAAGAGGAGTAAAACCAGAGGAAGGAGGGATAAGAAGGAAGCGGGTGGAGGGGGAGATGGGGGGGGTAACTCATCGGAGAAGGAGGGATGGGGAGGAGGATTTTAATTGAGAGGGGAAGGAAAGCAAGGGAGGAGGAAGGAGATGATGATTTAGGTAAGAGGGGAGGAAGTGAAGAAAGGGATGTAAAAGGGAGAAGAAGAAGATGGGAGGAAATGAAGGAGTGATATTGGAGAGAGAATTGAGGAAGGAAAGGAGATAGGAAACAGGAAGGAGGAAAACAGAAATTAATTTCACATATAGAGAAATAAAGATATGAAGGATGGAGGACTGACAGGAGGAAGAAGGAGGGGATTCAGAAAGAGGAGTTGAATGGAGAGAGGAATAAAGGATGTGAAAGGGAAGGGGGAATGGAGGGATAAATTAAGGAGGGAAGGAGGAGACATAAAGATAAGATACAGGAGAGGAAAAACTGAAATGAGACCAAAAAAGGAGGTATAGGAAAAGGGAATGAGGAGGTGAAGAATGGAGGGAAGGAGAAAGGAATGAAGGGAGGAAAGGAACATGGACATGGGAAGGAAAGAGGAAAAGAAGGGAGATAAAAGAGAGATAAAGATATAAGAAGGTATAGAGGAGAAAAGAGGGGAGAAGAAATGAGGGATGAACGAGGGGGAGGAAACAGAATGACAGTAAACAGGGAAGAAGTAAAAGAGGAAAAAGAGGGAAGGAGGGAAGAGGAGGAATGAAAAAAGAAGAATTGAACAGAGGGAGGAGGGAAGGAGACAGAAAATTAAAAGAGGATTGAGGGATGGAGGAAGAAAACTCAGGAGGAGAGGAGGAAGGAGGAAGGAGGGAGAAAGAGGAATGAAAGGAGAGAGGAGATGGAGGGCTGGAAGGAGGGAGGGAGAAAGGGAGGAAAAGGCACAGAGGGAGATGACGGAATAGGGTGCGTCAAGAAAAGGGGAGGAAGGGAGGAAGGAGGGAGGGAAGAGAGGAGGTGGTGAAATGGAAGACAGGAAGAAGAAGATTCAGGAGGAGACGAGAAAGGAGGGGAGTCCCGAAAAGAAGGAAGGAGAAAGAGGGCTGGAAGGAGGGAGGAAAAAACAAGGAAGGATGGATAGGAGGAGAGGAAGAAGAGGGATTGTTGGAAGTGACGAAGGAGGTGTGTCACGAGAGGAGAAGGAGTAAAAGAGGAGTAAAAGAACAGGGGAGGAAGGAGGGAATGAGACGAAGGGATGGAGGACGATTGCTCAGGAGGAGAGAGCTAGAGGGATTAAAGGGAGACACGAAGGAGGGGTGGGATGAGACGAGTAAAGGAAGAGGGGAGAAGGAAGGAGGGATGGAGGGAGGGAGGAGGAGGAGGGAGGAGGAGCTGAAGGCCAAATAATGGAGCAGCTCATCTCATGGTGAATTTGAATGGAGCTGAATTAATTTAAATCTCATCACGGCCCGCCCTCTAATACCTTATCAGTTCTGCACGGAGACAAGGGACGTAATCGCATTAGAGCCGCCACTCTGCTCTGCTGCACACACACAGACACACACCGAGCCAACACACACACACACTGAACCAACACACACACACTGAACCAACAGTCACACACCGACTGTACCTGTGCTGGTATGTGTTGCTTTTTTCAACACACACACACACACAACCGTGCACAGTGTGCATCTGTGTGTGTGTGTGTTAGACTTCATGCTGCATGTGCATTTAAAACAAAAAACACACACACAGGGTGAAGAATGCCCCCATGAATAAAAACAAGACACCAGCACGCATGTAAAAACACACACACACACCAGTTCTGGTAGTTATCTTCTAAAACACACACTGTGTGCCAACATCGGTGCTACAACACAGCGTGCACACACACACACACACACACACACACACACACACACACACACACACACACACACAGACACACACACAGTCGAGCTGGTCTAGCACAGCAGCCTTCCAGTTACCTTCTAGGGGAAAAGGCTCATGGGAAGTTATGCGCTCGGCTGTTGACATTGGCTGAGACGGGACGAGCAGCTTTACAGCACCGACTCCTCACGCTGAGATGTATACACACACACACACACACACACACACACACACACACACAGACACACACACACACAGACACACACGCACACACCTCGACCACGGCCAAAAAGTCTCACACACTCACACGCTCTCCAGACAAGATGGCGGTGGAACGACAGCCTCTGTCAGCGAGCGTCAGTTCGATGGCGACTGATAAGGAAAAGGAAACTCCGCCCAGAAGAGGCCGGGGCTCCGGGCGGCTCCATGTTCTGCTTCCAGGTGATCAGGTTCCATCAGTCTCCTCACCTCAGACCACTTCTCCTCCCGTCTCCTCAGGAGGGAACTCTCTTGTCTTCTCAGGAATCTAGAGCCGCGGCGCTCGTCCACATTCACTGAGCCGGTTGTGTTTGTTTTTCATTCCAGAGGATAAATGGACGGACTTGAGCTTCTCCTCCAGTTTCAAACCCGACCTCAGTCATTCAGCCTCCGGATGGAAACCACCTCCTTCACATGGATTCTGCTGATCCTCCAGATTCTCTATCGATTCCCTGAGCGAGGCCTGAACGGGACTTTTAGTTTTTCTCTCTGAGAGTCTGGAGCTTCATGTTTGTTCCATAGCTTCATGTCATTTGTCTCCTTCACATTGAAATTCAAACTTTTCTCAGACACACGTGTGTCCTGTCGTCCTCACCACGGCTACAGGTCGACTCTCATAAAACCTCATTCTCTCTTTCTGTTTCTTTAACCTACAAATTATATGTATGTGTTTCTCTCTGTGTGAAAATCAGATTCTCACGGTGCCTCCTCGGCCTCCAGAGATATTTCATATCACCAGTCACTCATACTAATGCATTTGTCTGGAGACACAGATTTCATCATGTACGTCAAAATACTCTTTACTGACAGAACTTTATTATGAAAAGGTTGAGATCTAAATGAGCTGAAGAAGAAAACAACAGAAAGAAAAGAAGTTTAAACATAAAAAACACCTGAGGACGCTCAGCTCTTCACGATGAGGTCACGCCACAAGGTCAAAGGTCAAAGCCTCCGTGTGATTCACCGGCCTGTCGACCATCGAGCTCTTTAAGCTGCAGGTGAACCAGCAGTAAAAGAGCAGTTATTATAACAATAATTAAAATTAGTGTAAAGTTCAAAGTAAATATTTCATGTTAAATTCTAATTGGATCAGTTGAAATGAAAACTCAGCCGTTGATCACGAGACGTACAGAATGACCCTTTGTTCGGTTCTTTCAGATCCTGGATCAGAACCTGGATCAGAACCTGGCGTCGGTCCAACGCTGGATGTGTCGTAACCAGAAGATGAAGAAAGACTCCGTCACAGAAGTTCTTTGAATTCCTCGAAAGAGGCAGAATGTTGGAGGGAGAGAAAAACAACCCTCATCCTCAGGAACAGATGGTTTACATTTCTTCTCCTTGATATAATTTGTTTAGTCACAATTTCCATGTAGAACAGAAACTGAAGGACAGAGCGGCTCAGAGCTGACGGCTCTACTTACGCAACACGTTGAGTCAAATTAAAGCTGGAAACACTGTTTATAGAGCGACACGGGATCGAACCTGTGATCAAACTCTTTCAAATTCACATTTTGGTGGAATCTGTAAAAAGCCTCAGTCCACGAGCAGCTGCAGGAGAAGAGGAGGATTCAACCAGAGGCAGAAGCTCCTCTGAGGAGGTGGAGGAGACCAAAGCAGAGAGAAAAGAGACGAAACACAACTTGAACCAGGAAACTGGGACGTGACCTCATTTAACCCACTGAACACAAACAGACCTGTGTTCCTCTGGAGCTCAGGTTGTGTTGTTTCATTACAATTCAAACTGGATGAAGTCTGTAGTTTGAATCCAGGTCAGGTTTCACCTGGTCTCCAGGCGGTGGCGTCATGTCCCCACTGTCACGACACAAGTGACGTCTCATCCAGTTTGAAGTCGCTCTATCAGGAGGAGCTCTGGAGATGGGTTCTGTTCTTCAAGTGGATGAATGATTTCAGTCGTTGGAAACACGCTGAGCATTGATTGGTTGATTTTAACGTGAAGCTGTTTTATTCCTCTGAGGAGAATTCAGATGAAAACCTCCTGAACCATCGACTCTGAAGGAATCTAACCAGGAGAAGACTCCCATCATCCCAGGATTCTACACTGGATCATCTGAATCCACCCAATTCAGACTCCTGTGTATTCTTGATCTCATTCTTTGGTTCACGACCCACAGCTCTGCATCTACCTCCTGATCCATCTTCTCTTCACTCATTTGAGATTATTAGAGTTTTATTTCTACATTTCTTTGGGTTCCCATCCAGATATCATCAACGTCTTCCAGCCCGACTCATGAATCAATAATTAACCACAACCCCTCCGTGGCTTCCACTCCAAACAAACATCATGTTCCTGAAGCTCTGAAAAACTGTTTCACTAAGAATCTGAGTAGTAAATTCCTGCGGAGGCTTCATTTGAAAGACATAAGACGACACATATTTCAGGATTACCGCTCTGGCTCCGGACCGAAAACTTGTTTCCAAGAGAGTGAGAGAGAGAGAGAGAGAGAGAGAGAGGGGGAGAGAGAGAGAGAGAGAGAGAGAGAGAGAGAGAGAGAGAGAGAGAGAGAGAGAGAGAGAGAGAGAGAGAGAGCACACGTCTCAGCTCTGGCAGGTGAGACGACTGAGGTCGGAACATTTTCATCCAAACCAGATGAACCTTCGAAGGTCTGATGCAACCAGACGGACTGCTGCACACACACACACACGCACACACACACACACACACACACACACGCACAGTGAAACACGTGCATGACCCCAGCCAATAACATGGTGTGTGTACAACTCATCAAACTGTGTGGGTTTCTCTGTGGTTGCTGCTGCTGGCAGGAATCTGTGTGTTACACCGGCCGACACACGTCAGCTCCTGATCAGCTCCAGTTACTAATGTTTTTACAAACCTCGTCGTCTTCTGAGGCGGGGGGGGGGGGGGGTTCATGGCTCTGTTTAAATGGAAATCTTTCCTTTTTGTGTTGAGATCAAAACTCAGTCAAAGACGTGAATTTCTCAGCAAATCACACCGGTTATTGAACTGATGATTTCCCTTGAAAATAAGGGTGTGTGTGTGTGTGTGTGTGTGTGTGTGTGTGTGTGTGTGTGTGTGTTTGATTTGTAATCTGGACACAAGCAGCGTATCTATGCAGATGAAAAGGAATTGATTTGGCCGAGGAACATTTTCAAATGTCAGTTCAGTTCCTTTTCAATCGCATCTGGAAATTAAATTCTGCTCTTTAGATTTGTTACAGGTCAGAGATCATCTACAGTCTGAGGGCAACATGTAGAAAAACATAGAAATACATAATACATTAACACAACAACTGTAAGTGAGGGTTAAACATCTTGTTTTAAATAACATGTGAGCGTCTGAAATGTGACTTTAAATGTGGAAAGTTACAGATTAAAGCCTATGAAGAAACACACACACACTCACAGACACACACACACACACTCACAGACACACACGCATAAATATCAGTCCTCATCAAGATTCATGAATTAAAACAGACGAGTTCTTCGAGAAAGATGTTTTTACGAATCGTTCCAGCAGGAGTCAGGGACACGCCCAATTCGTAACACACACTTACACACACACACACACACACACACACACACACACACATTTTTTATATTTGAGCTTCAGTTTTAAGAGATAGATGTTTTTGGGACCGAGTGAGTCTGAGATGGAGGAAGACGCTGTCGCTGCCAAATCAGTGTTTTCACAGCCTGATTCACAGCTTACCACTGATACTAGCTCAGGGACACACACACACACACAAACACAGACACACACACACACACACACACAAATTACACAGGATACCGAAGGAGGGATGGTGCGTGTGCACAGACACAACCACCCACATTCACATATAAACATGTTGTACTACACCACAAACACAAAATACACACACACACACACACACTCACAATAGTCCTCTGTGTGTGTTAGTGAAATTAATTAGAAACACACACTGTTCGCTGAGCCAGCGTCACGTACACAGAGGGTGTGATGCTCTGTGTCGTTTCCTCCACAGACTTCATTTAACTGTCGGGCGTCCGTCTGTCGCTTCGGACCAGATGAGGTCGTCCACGTTCTCATGAGGACGCGTCACTTTGTGGTCCGAGCCGAGCTGAGCCGGGCCGAGCCGAGCCGAGCTGAGCCGGGCCCCAGTCTGGGTCATAGACTTCAGAGAAATGGTCCGTGAAGTGGAAGCTGCTCAGCCTGAGAGCAAAGGTCAAACTTTACAAATGAACGATTGAAGAGTTTCGGGCTGAGGGAAACACGCTGCTTCTTCTAAGAGTCGGGTTTGATGCCAGTGATCAGATGTCGGATGCGATGGGGCGTGTCCCACTAAAGATCGTGAACCTCGATAACACAAACAACGCAGAAGTGTCGGAAACCTGTATTCTGTGTGATGGCCAACAGGGGGCGACACCACTGGTTGTTTCTATAGAAGTCGATGAGAAAATCACTTTTAAAAACGTAAAGTCAACATCAGCTCACAAACGTGACGAGTGAACTGGACACAACAAAGTGTCTCAGTCGCTGTCCTGCACCTTCGTCCTGCGTCCACACACCGAGGACGAGGGCCACGAGACAATCAACGTTATTTACCTCATCTGAGAGAGGACACAATGTTTGCTGTGCGCACACACACACTTAAAAATCAGACAGGACACACACAAATTGTACAAACCCAGACAGACACACACCTGCATTTCTTTCTCTTTCACTGCTTTGTCTCATCGCATCCTTCAAAACACACACACACACACACACAGACACAGACACACACACACACACACACACACACACACACACACACACACACACACACACACACACACACACGGCCTTCTTCTTCTTTGAGTAAAACATTTCCCTCTGATTCTTTTTAGTTTTCTCTCTCTCTCTCTCTCTCTCCCCCCCCCCCCCCCTCCCATTCCTCCACCAGTGCAGTTTGGGCTGTTTCCATGGCTACGTGCCGAGTCCCATGGTCGCTGTGGGGGGGGGGGGGGGTCCTGCCCAAAAAACAGAAAATAAAATCTGCTAAACACTCCTTCAAAAACCTGAGGACTACAATCACTGTGCGTGTGTGTGTGTCTGTGTGTGTGTGTGTGTCTGTGTGTGTGTGTGTGTGTGTGTGTGTGTGTGTGTGTGGGGCGACACAAAACCTCGGGTTCCAGTCTTTGTCTGTGAGACACAGAAACCAAATCTCTACAGTTTACAAGTGATTGATTATAGATCTTTGTTTTATTATAATCATTATTATCGGCTCATTAAACTTATCTAATGAGGTTTGATTGACAGTTCAGAACCTGGTTCATGTCTCAATGTGATGATATGATAGAAGCGTGTTTACGTCCCGAGATGGATTTTCACACAATACTGGAGAAAAATGACAAATGAAAAGACTGATGAGGAAGAAAGAAAAGTCTCATCTGCTTCTTTTTCATTTGTTTGTTCATTGAACAGGCAGAGAAAGAGAGGAAGAGAAAGAAAGAGAGAAGATGAGAAGATGAGAGAGGAGAAGGGTGAGAGAGGAGAGGGTGAGAGAGGAGAGGATGAGGAGATGAAGCTGAAGATCGGTAGAGATGCAACAAGGAAAAAGAGAAGGAGTGAAGAAGAGGAGGGAGGAAGAACCAGAGAGAGGAGTGTATGTCCTATCACTCCCTCTTTCCTTCACTTGTCATTTTCCCCTCTGTCCTCCAACTTTCTCCTCCTCCTCCCTCCATCACTCTTCTCCTCCCTTTGTCTCATAATCTTCACCCGTTCATCTCCTCCCTCGTCTCCTCTTTGATTTGTCTTTTAAACGTCCCACGTTGTCCCGTGGCGTCTATTTGTTTATAGATCAATAAAGTCTGCTGACAAACGGCTTCTTCTTCACGGCTCACACACGCTGACACGTCACTTTCTTCTTCTTCTCTTTAAAGAGCGCGGTCGACGGGTAGATGACTCGTTCCTCTAACGCTCAGAAAAAGACTCCTCCCCCTTCCCCAAAACAAAAACACAAAGGAGGAGGTTTCATGAAATCAAATTTGGACGACTCTAAAGAATAAGTAAATCACATTTACTTCCAATTATGATATTGTTTTTACACAGTTAACTGGACTCAGTATAAACCTGGGAACATGTTTGATTCATGTTGGTTCCACACAGGAAGCTCATCACACACGCTCAAGGTGCCTCGGCTCATTATACACACATAAATTAAAGTTAATGCAACACATGCATATACAAATATAGATTTGATGAAGAGGCTCTGAAGGAGAAGATCTGAGGTTTGATTTTAAGAGTTTAACATCAACAGGTCAAATTAAACCGTATTTTAAATGAGTTGTCTTTAGATAAATTATTTACATTTGATAGATTATTAAGATTAGTGAAGTCTCGTCCTGACAGGCGTCTTGTGTTTTATTGTGAATTAATTAACTGAACAACAGCTGATTGTTGAAATGCTATTTAAAAATTCAACCCTCGATCCACAAGGTGGCGCTGTCTCTGTCTGTGAAGGATTATCAGTTTGTTTCCTCTGAGAGTCGGAAGCTTCATGTTTGTTAGTTTTTTATTTTCACTTTGTAATTTAGGGACGAAAAAATTTAGTCTAACAAACGTACGTCCTGTGGTCAT
>NC_070643.1:22410807-22433050 GCF_947347685.1 Pleuronectes platessa | reverse complement strand
GATCTTTATGTAACGAGATGTGAGAAGACAAACTGGGTCGAGCACGAACTGGATGAACTTGGAGAAGAGAGGAAAGTCACGGAAATGAATTTATATATTTAATAACATCAAATTCTACTCATAGACGCACACAACACACAAACCAGTTTAAACTGCACTGGTTTTAAATAGAAACACACTCAAATGATACGACTGTTAAACAGAAAAGTGTTTTTTTTTAATTCTAATACACACTGATCACACAAACTGGTTTAATACAGCACTGAACAAACTGAGTGTGTTCCCATACGAACCATTATAAAACCAGTTTAACATTAACTGGCACCATGTCAATGTGTGTTCACCAGACAACCAGTCCTCCTCTGAGCCAAACCAACACAACCAGCAGTTAAACTGGTTCACTAACATGTTTCAACAAACTCACCTTCACGTCTTTAAACGACAACGCTCCAAAAGCACACAAGTTATTAATCTTCATAAAACCAATAAGCTGCTGTTTCCACTTCATGACACGTTAGTACAAAGTGAGTCAGTTCCCAGTAAACCAGTTCAAACTACATCAGCTTTAAATAGAAACTCTGCAGAATTAAGCGAAGAAACAGAAAAGTGTATTTATATATGTTTGTTAGAAACTGAGTGTGTTCCCATATGAACCAGTATGAAACCAGTTCAGCAGTAACTGGCACCGAGTCAGCGTGTGTTCACCAGTCAGCAGCGCGGCTCTGAACCAGCACGACCAGCAGCTAAACTGGTTCCATTACAGTCTTTAACCAACTCGTGAATCTCCACATGAAACCGTTCGAACCGTTAAACTGCGGATCGGTTCTGAGCGAAACTGTCAAAGTCCAACCGGGGGACACGGTTCAGGTCCGGTTCGGACCCGGTTCGGGTCCGGTTCTGGCCCAGAAAACTGATCAAAAAGCGGCTGTAACGTTAGAGCCATCCCGTGGAAAGCGGTGAACCGCGGGGGAGGCAGGAGGGAGAGCAGCCCGGCGGAGAGGCTCGGTTAGCGGGCAGCGTGTCTGCGAACAGCCGCTGACTTCACCTCAGATGACCCAGACTGGCTGTCTGCTAGCTAGCCCCGTTTGAACCGCACATACCGCGGCAACAACAACACTCTGCCCCGCGCTGCGAGCACCGCCTCCCCGCCTCCCCGCTGCCCTGACACCGGGGACAGACAGGGCACACACCGGGGTGGTTTTCAGCGGGGAAGCGGTAACTCGGAGCGGGGCAGACGGGGAGAGGGAGCCGGCCACAACAAGCGCGTTCCCCCGGCACGAAGCACAACATCCAGCCACGTTCCGAGCCGCTGGAGCGGGTGAAGGCTAAAGCTAAAGCCCTAGCCCCGTCCGTCCCGAGCGGGCTAGCGGGCTAATGGCTAGCTCCGCCGGGCGGATTGTGCACTTTCACCGGGGTGGAGGAGCTGGAGGGGGCGAAAGTTGACTACCAGGAAAAAAGCCCCAACCGGATGACATCCACTAGTCTGACAACTATCCCCATAAACACGCGCACTGAGCCGCCACGCTGCCAGTAAAGTTCCCTGACAGACACACACCTCCGGGCTGGAGGTTCCCCCGGAGGTTCCCCGTCTGAGCGGCGGGGATGGAGGCACGGAGCCCCGGCGGCCGGTGGCTAACAGCCGCCGCTGCGACAGCAGCAGCCTGGCCGCGGACACTCTCCCACAGCCAGGCGGCTACCGGGCTGCACCCGACCCGCGGTACTAACTTCACCCGGGCGGTCACTTTGCGGTTCCGAGGAGTTCAACACAGGAGAAGTTCCCCGCGTGTCCTACCTGACAGGAGGCTCCGGCGGCAGGCGGCGGTGAGCAGGTCGGTCCCCGGTCCGGAGCGGCGCGGCGCGGCGCGGGGCGCATATAGCTAGCGCGGGCACGGTAAGGACTGTAGCATAGCGAACCTAAAGCCAGAGGAACCTGCTCGCTGCTCATAGGGGGGGCGGCTGCAACCACATGATCCCATACGTCAGCATGCATTTGCATAGGATGCCAAATTTATGTTCGAGTCCAGGTGACGTGCGGATGTACACAAAAGTTTGACGGCGGCTCGGACACGCAGTGGCCGGGTTGCGGTGGAGGGGCGCGGGGCAGGCTGCAGCCCCGCAGCCCCCCGGGTCCCCGAGGCTGCAGCCCCCGAGCTCCGGCGGGGGGAGCGCACTCCCTCCTGCAGCTCAGCCTCCCCGGAGCTCCTGCACCACACTTTATCTCCACTTTATCCACTTTACCTGCTGCTCCTGCTGCTCCTGCACCTCCTGCTCCTCCTGCTGCTCCTGCTGCAGAGGAGCCCATCACGCTCCTCACTGTTCACCCACCAACTTTCACACAACCGGGATGTTTTCACAGAGGAAACGATGTGACACTGAATAATGTTTTAATTCCCTGAAAGCACCTGTTTGATCCACGAGCTGCTCAACAACCACTTCCTATCCGAGCGGGTTTCATTTCATATTCCCAGTTTGATGAACTGGTGCGAGCAGCAGAGCCGCAGTGCAGCAGGAGCAGCTACTGGTGAACTCTGCGGACACTGTGTGTCTACTGGTTTGTCACTGGTGTTTAAAAAGTGTCTTTTACTTAATTGTCACATTTACTGAGTTGGTTTCACTGTTTCCTCTTTGTTGCTGCAGCACGACACATCTGATCACAGTGTAATAAAGACTAACTCATCTTAACTTATCATCTGTGTGTAATAATCCTGTTCTGTCCTCCAGATTCCTTAATGTGCGTCACTGGTTCACTGTGTGTCCTCAGTTTACATTGTTCATTGTTGTGTTGCTCCAGTTGTTGTGTTTAGTTTGGTTTGTTGTATCGCTGCTTTATCACCTGTATTGAATGATGCTGTACTCAACCCGTCCCGGGGTCAGTGTCCTGTCTGTCCCCTGTGTCCTCTCAGGACACTTCCATCTGTCCCCTGTGTCCTCTCAGGACACTTTCATCTGTCTCGTGTCTTCTGAGCAGACGAAGTGAGAGTGCGAACGAGAAACGGAGTCAGAGAGCGACATCTACAGGAGAAGCTCGGAGCTGCACCCTGAAGGACCAACAGATTCTTTATGATTCAGTCAGAGCGGTGACCTCTGTGACCTCTGTGACCTTTAACCTCTACTACTGTTACCATCAGTCATAACAGGAACGTGTGTTGTGTAATTCAAACGTATTGTTGTCGATGTGTTTGTTTAAATTGATTTGAATTAGAGTATTTAAATCTGTTTCAGTGTTTAATGGGTTTTGTTATTACATTTAACAAATGTTTTATTCTGAAATACTTCTGTTTGTATTTCACATGTGTCTGTAGGACACATTGAGCTGCTGTGGAAATAACATGGAGATGTATGTGATGTAGTTTCCTGCTCCGGTGCAACTCTGGGACTTGAACATTGTGTTTATATGAAACTTCTCTCTTCAGTAAATCCACGAGTTTAATGATGTTTTAAATCAATGCTGTCATCGACCACGTTTTGGTGACTCAGCATTTATTGCTCAGGAAGGGAACGCTGTAATTTCCATGTGTTTGTGGATGAACCATGTGAAACGTTGGACTCTGCAGGTGTTTTCACACCCTCTGCAGAGAATGCATCACATCCTGACCCCCCACCCCCCACCCCCACCCCCCCTACAGGTCAGATCTGGTATTTGGACCCTGGTTCTGCAGCAGCAGCTTTTCATGCTCTGACCAAGACGTCTGCGTCGAGCTGCCTGTGAGATTATTCTCTGGAGAAGCTGCTCATTGAGTAAACTAATAAATCCTAATATGACCACACATATTAATAATCTCCGATCTGATGCATTCAGGGACCCGTCAGTGGAGAGAACACCGGCCCTCCACAGGCAGATTGACGCCACAGCCCGAGCCATCTTGTTTTGCTACTGGAAGCGCTTGTTGCCGGTGTCTCCAGAATACACAATCAGGTAATGTTGCCAGGCAAAAGTGCCAGCTCTAGCCAATAGGCAGAGTTTTGGCCAACATTGCTTAGCAACAAAAGTTAAAAACTGATTCACTCAAGGCTTAAAATAGTTTTTAAAATAATAATCCAGAGGCGTCAGTGTCACACATCTGAGCAGAAGAAAAGCTCGGAGGAAACAAAGGTTGTGACAAAAACACCAGGGAGGTGAAAAGGAAAGTTTGTCTCTACACAAACAGGATTCTGCCTCACAACTGGACGTCAGTGTACAACACACAGACCTCCCACACTGAAGCAAGGACACACACTCAAACACTGCAGACACAGGCGTGTTGTCGTCTTTCCCTGTTTGTTTAGCTTCTCTGTGGTTGTTTTGCATATTTTTGTGATGTTTTGCATCTTCATGTTAGTTTTTGTGTCTTTGTGCTCATTCTGCATCTCTATGTTTTGTGATTCATCTTGTGTCTCGTTGTGTTTGTTGTGTCTCTTTGTGGTCGTTTTCTGTCTCTTTCTTGTTGTTTTGTGTTTCTGTTGTCACACAGTGAAAAGCCTCTGTGAGCTGAATCCAACCACAGGAAACACCTCATTGTGTTTTTAATCATATCTAATCATCAGCCAGCAGCATTTGAATTTTTCAGTCCAGGATAATGTGTGACACATCCTGGGAGAGGATTTGAATATCACCTTATCACAAGAAATCATGCATCTGTCAAAAGAGTGACAATTAAAAGAAGGACATCAGAAATACAAAGAGGCTTTTAGCAGGTTTCACTCACTTCAAGGTCGTAAAGGTCAAAATAAAAGTGATGTAAACCTTCAAGTTGCTCATAGAAGTAAAAGGAGTTTTCAGCTCGGAGGCTTTTCTGATGCTGGGACATGTCCCTGGTTTCTCCTGAAGACAGGGACATGTCCCAGGTCTCTCCTGAAGACAGGGACATGTCCCTGGTCTCTCCTGAAGACAGGCACATGTCCCTGGTCTCTCCTGAAGACAGGCACATGTCCCTGGTCTCTCCTGAAGACAGGCACATGTCCCTGGTCTCTCCTGAAGACAGCGGCTGGACTCTGTCCTGCAATCAATCAAATAGACGCCTGAAAAAGGAAAAACTAAAAGTCATTATTTGTTGTCAGCACTTTGGGCCGCGGGGGGGGGGGGGGGCTAGGTGTGACACAGTGGCTGCAGTTCACAGACACTCAGATATTTACTGTGCTATAAGAACTGTTTGTGTTAAAGACACAATCCTGAGGAATCTCTTCTGATTCAAGAAGAATGAGGCCGAACCCGAGACGTGATGGTTCCACATGAAGCTCAGAGACTCTGGAGGTTTGAGTCGTGACCCTGATCAGCGCTGAGTGAGGAAGGTTCACAGCTCAAACACAGAATCAATACACAGACAGGAAGCTGCTGATCAGCCGCAGTGACTCAGCAGCTTTTATTCTTTCTGCTCACTGGTCTGAGTTCAGAGCTGGAACCAACATGGAGGCTCCTGTCTGCTCCCCCAGGAACTAACCTGCATCTGGAGAAGAGATGAACTGGCTGTTCACCAGCAGGGGGCAGCAGCCCACATCCCTCAGGGTCGTCCCTCCCACAGGCCGATCCTTCTGGGGCCCACACATCCCAGCATGAAGCTCGCTGGCAGCCACAAGCTGGAGGCCGGAGAACTGGGACCTGACCCTCTGACCTGAGTTTGTCTTTCAACCAGAAACCACACAGCAGGAGTTCAGGTGGAGCAGCAGAGATTCACGAGCTTCTGGTCCAATCACCAGGAAAGTCCTGAGCTTCTCACTCTGACATGTTGATCCTCAGGTGCAGCCCCTCTGGAGAACGTGCAGAGGTTCTCCAGAGTTCAGTGCAGCTCTGGACGCAGCAACAAAGTGAGTAACGATGCTGCAGGAGAAGCAGAACACGAAGGTGATGGACCCGTGCCTCTGGGTGGGGTTCAACCTTTGTGGACCACATCACACAGATCCTGGACGGGTGAGTGTCTGTAAACCTGAGTTCCTTCTCCTCATCTCAACAGATGAACTGAGCAGAACCAGAGGAACCAGCTGCTGCCCTGACGGTCGGAGCTGCTGGATCCTCCGGAGGTCACGACCTCTGCAGCTGCCACCTGACACCAGGCGAGATATAAAAACACCTGAACACAACATGTGGTGAGTTCATGTGACTCCACCTCAGTGAAGAGAGAGAGACTCTCTGCACCAGAAGCTCCGCCCCTCCAGCCAAGGAATAAAGATGGACGACATCAGCTCCACTACAGAAGCTAAAGGTCTCAATCATCGTTAATTAAGTTTGGTTTCAATTGGATACAAAACAAACACACAAACACACAAACACAAACACACTCAGTGACTAACGGGCCCGATGCCGTGCAGCTGAATAGATTCATGACAATAACTTCTTGACACACAAAGCGTCAGTTTTGTCCTTGTCATTCCTACGTTGCCAGAATGTTGTAAGTGATTGTGTATTAGTTGTGATTTATATAGTTTGTGATTTAATTGTTGCTCTATGTGTAAGAGCCATTTTATCATGACCCTGCCCCCTTGTGGCGTGGCGCAGCGATACGCACCAATTAAAGAAAATGGGAACTAAAACAACAACACACCTCACAGTGTGACACACACGCACACGCAAGCACACACAAATTAATATTAGTCCTCAGTTCATTTGAATGTAAATGGATCAGTCATTTGTTTGTACAATTTTATTTTATTTTAATAAACTGTCAAAAACAGACTAAACATCTTCAGCCTCTGAAAAAAGAAAAAGTCTGACGTCTGTTGTTCAGCCCTCCACCACACGGGGGCAGCAGTCATGGTGTCATGGTGGACATACGTCACGTGTCCTGAAAGTAGAGTCAAGTACAACCAGGCCTCATGCAGGTTACCCAGTGACTCGTGTCGCTCTGTGAACGTGAAGGACACACACACACACACACACAATTACAAACACAAATACAAACACACAAACGGCGGTCAGGGTTGTACTTCAGTTTTATTTTTCTGAGAAAATCAATACCAAGTAAAAAATGAATTCCCCCCTTGATTTTGTATTTTTCCAGAAGCTGGTCGGAGGAGGACGTGTCGGCTGCTCTCGGACCCGAAGGCCTCAGCGGCACCGACCACGTCCACACAATTAGAAAAAGTAAAAACACATTTCAGGAATTTAATAAATGAGTTGAGCTTCTTCCAAATAACTGGAGCTGCTCAGACAACTGGTCTCCAGCAGAGAAACTAATGCAACAAATCAAAGGAGTAAATGCAACTGAAGACTTTCAGCTTCCAACAGAGCACAATGTCTACGTCTCTACTTTCTGCATAAAATGTGAAATATTAATAACCGAGACCCCGGACAGATGGAGGCTCAAATGAAATCAAAGCTTCATGATGAACGTGACAAAATCCAAAGATAGGAAAACAGAATCCAGACACAGAGGGAAACAGCTGTCACAATGAAATCAGCCTCGGCTGGTTCAACATCCAGAAACGACAGAAACACTTTAACAAAGAAATATGATAATAACTCTCATATGTTGAGCTGTTACCGTTTGTCTTTACAACTCAGTTCCTCTCAGGAACAGAGCGACACCAGCTTCACACTGTGACAAGAACTGCACACTAGAGAAACTTTGATTTGACACGTGGGACATGAAATGGTTTTAACCAAACAGTCAAATGAGTCTGTGGCTCCAGGAAACTAAAGAAACTTACATCACAGGAAAAAGGGAAAGAACCAAACCATGCAAAATAAATGACATAACAGTTTTTACTGTTTTCTAACGAGCTGCAAACGTTGGAATCATAACAACTAAAAAAAGACGTAAAAGAAACTCAGATTTTTAAGACTTAGTTTTTATAACAGATATTTGATATTTTTTGGGGCTTTGTCACAAACATGGACTTTAAATAAAGTTGGACAAAATGAAGCCAAAGTATCCGAGCAGGGCCGTCGAGTGCTTCTGACCCTGATCCTGAGTCAGTCTCAGCTGTCAATCATGACGTCTCAGTCTACTTTTATATCTTGAACAAACATCTGTGAGATCATAACGACTTGAAGTGACAGAAACCATCTTTTTTTATGTCCCATCTACCAACATGGAGGAGAAGGGTTTAAAATCTGACTTCACCTTCTGGGAGATGTGATGTCGTCCATCTTTAATTAGAGTCTTTGTGTAAAACATTCAAATCAAACAGCAGGTTGTGTTTTTTTGATGAAAACTGGATTTGTTACGAAAAGATTAACTTATATTTTGTTATAAATATTGCTGCTACATGACTTTGTGTCTAAAGCTTTTTATTTCAAAGCTAACAATGTTAGCTGTTAGCGCGACTGAGATACAGAAAAGTGTGTGTGACAATGTGTGTGTCGATAAAATCAGAACATTGTATTACCAGTTGAGTATTTGTTGAATTTATTTTGTGTTTAATCGAGTGTGAAGTTAAACCTGACGTCAGCCGACACGTCAGCCGTCACACAAACATGACGAGTGTCGGTTTGTTGTTGTGTTGCACTGAATTAACACAACACGACACAATCATCACTGAAGGTTGTGGGACGTCGATCAGGAGGCACTAAACCGACCAGGTCGATAATCAGCTGATGCTTGAGACGTTTGGAAGTGAAGACAGAATCAGTCGATGCCCCCCCCCCCCTCCCCCCCGATGTCCGTATCAAACCCTCCACGTCAGGCACTTGTTGATTAGTCCATGAGGGCTCCAAACCGTCCAATCAGAAACAGCTAGTGGCCCTCTGTCCTCCAACCACCTCCTCTCAGTTAGTTAGCCCCTCCCCTCTTTAGCCTCCTCTTGGGCCCCGCCCTCAGCTCCTCCCCCTCCAGGCTCCGGGCGCTGCGCCGGACGCCGGGCGACGTCAGCTCGATGGCGTCCTGGCCGAAGGCGGGGTCTTCGGACAGCACGGGTCGGGGGGGCGGGTAGTTGGGCTGGTAGTACCGGTACGGGTCGTCCTCCTCGGCCTCGCCGTAGTTCTGGAAGACATCGGACGGCAGTCGCACTGCGGGGACAGCGCCGCCGTGAGGGTCATCCTCACCGTCTGCGTGGCCCCCGACCAGCCAGCCACACCATCAGTGAGCGCCCACAACAAAGATGGCCGACCCGCCACCACAGGAAGCAATGTTGAGGCATTGGTTTGGATTGGGTTAGCGAGACAGGAGGAAAGGGGGCGGGGCCAGAAGAGAAGAGCAAGAGACACAGAAGGACAAGGGTTACCAGGGTTACCAGGGGTTACCAGCGTTACCAGGGGTTACCAGGGTTACCGATGGTTGCTAAGCGTTGAAGGGTTTAATGATTAAAAAGCGTTACCAGGGGTTACAAAGACAAACAGATTTCAAAGTAAGACGAAGCTTCGATCAGTGAAATGAGAGAATCTCAGTGTGAACCTCCTCATGTTCCTCAGGTCAGTCTCAGACTGGTTATTACTTATTATTACTGGTTATTAACTGTCATTCAAACTGCATTAATTCAGCTGATTTCATGTTGAGATGTTTCAAAGTAAAGGTCTCTGGGTTAGAGCAGCGTGCAGCAGCGTCAACAGAGGTTCAACTTTAACGCTGAGTCAGTGAAGTGTTAGAACAGAGGCCCCGGATGATCGTAATCTAGAAGAAGAAGTGAGGAGACGTCAGAGACCAGTTCAACCAGTGACACCAGTGACACCTCACACAGTCTGGACTCTGGTGATTCACTTCTCCAGCAGGACGTGTGAGGGTCAGGAGAGACTGAAGGTCACCCAGAGGTCACAGACGGAGGCGGAGACACGTTCCTCACATGACGCCCCCCCCGCACAGCAGGGTTCAGCCCGCGGTGCGACCTTTGACCTCCACACACAGTTAATATGAACACAGTCGTGCTTTCACCAGACGAGTCGCCGAGGGTTTTCTTTTAGAAATATCACTTTGAGGATGAACTGAATAAAAGAAGCTGTTGAACCTCTGGAAGGGTTTGAGTTGATTTGTGATATTTACAGTATTTGGACTGATATCTATGAGGTGATTAGAAATTAGTTTTAATAATCGATACCTGTAAGAGAAAACCCCCCCGAGCAGCGACACAGACACACACTCGTCGTGTTGAGATGCAGAATTCAGGGATTCACTGACCGACTGGAAACCTGCAGCTTAAAGCTTCAGTTCACTGTTCATCCCACAAATACACAAGATTTGAATCTGATGGAATTGATTTTGTTCAAATGACCACAGGACATCAGTGTGCTGTTTCCACATCAGGCTGCAGAGGGCGCTGCTGCTCAGTAACTGTCAGATAGTTTTGCTTAAAGACAATTTCTGTTTTTAGTTTTGACTCATTTCAGATTAATGGACGTTAGAACTGATATTTGGGATTTTTATAAATCATGAATGATCAATGATTTGGGTTCAGTGAACCTTTAAGACGACTTCAGAGATGATGAAGCTTCGATTTTAAACATTCACATCTCATCCAAACCCAATGTGTCACATGACACACACACACACAGACAGACACACAGACAGACACACACACACACACACGCACACACGGCTGCTGTCGTTTAAACTGAATTCTGCTTCTCAGTGTGTGATTGTATTTGAGGTTGTTTCACCTTCAGAGGATTTCTGTCACATGCAGACGTTTGACCCTTCACCTTCACCTTCATGCTCAAATGTACAGTTTGACTTATTTATTATAAATATAATATAAACAAGCTCATTAAATTAGATGTTAACTAACATGATGACTCAATGGTTCAAATGTAAGAGTTCAGGTGAACGTACCTCCTACGTTGTAGCCCACACAGGAGTTGGGGTCACAGTACCCCGGGGGCCCCGAAGGGCCGACTGGACCAGGGACCCCAGGCCGACCGGAGCCCCCAGGGTTCCCCGGCCGCCCTGACGGACCCTGGTTTCCTTGTCTGCCCTGACCCTGAGGACCTGGGGGGAGGAAGAGGAGGAAGAGGAGGAGGAATGTTTGATCTCTTTTCTCCACCACATGAATGAGTACGAGTGAGCTGGAGTCTAGTTTACCAGGGGGTCCTGCGGGTCCTCTGGGGCCTTGGACTCCGACTCCTAAAGATCCCTTCTCCCCCTTCTCTCCTGGTTGACCTGTTTGAAACCAGATGGAGATGAAATGTAAACTGGGTCAGACGGATGAGATCCAGATCTTTGAACTCCAGGTGTCTCTTCCTTCCTTGTGGACTTGAACCCGGTCCTCGTGTGTCTCGGTCTCGACCGCCCTACCTCTCTCTCCAGGTTGCCCGTTCTGCCCGTTCTGTCCTGGGAATCCGGGTCTCCCTGACGGCCCCTGCTCTCCCTGGGTCCCCGGGGTGCCCTGGCGGCCGGGCTCCCCAGGGGGCCCTGGCACGGTGCGGATGGACACCGGCGGACTGGGCACGTGGTTCAGGATGGAGTTGTATCGCTCCATGTGGCCTGAAGCAGAGCGGGAGTCGAACACGTGAACAAACAGATCCTCAGTGAAAGTGGCTGAGAACCAAACGCTGCGGTGACTCACTCTGGATCAGCTGCTCACACACCTGCCGGGCGATGGCCTGAACCGAGGCCGAGGACTGCAGGTCGCCCTGAACACACACCTCCTACTGGTTAGTATCTCCAGACTGGTTCAGAGACTGGAGCAGTGACTGGGTTCTGAGCTAAATATCATGTAAACTGGAACAAAGTTTTAACTCTTCAGATGTAAACTGAACTTTCTCCAATGAAAACCAGTGATTATGGTGTTTGTGTCATTTCATTACACGTTGCTCTAGATCCTGAACCGGTTCTGTTCAGGATCTTTGTTCTGTCCTGAGAAACCAGCTGATCACTCTGAGTCTTTAATCCTCTGCCTGACGGACGGAGACACTTACCCGTTCACCTTTCTCTCCCTTGCCTCCGGCAGAGCCCTGCAACACAGAAGAGCTGATGACACCAGGAGAAACACAACAAGTCAAACTGTGGAGGTCTGGAGGAGCAGAGAGGTTCAGGTCCCTGAGGTCGAGCAGGAGTGAACACAGAAAGGTTCTCCAGCTGATCCTGAACCTGTGATTCTATCTTCTCACGACTGTGGACGTTGAACTTTCAGTCGTCTGTTGATTCTTGTGGAATGAACATGAGGTCACTGGATACGTGGACATGTTGTCTGAGGTTTAAACCCCCCGAGGAGCTGGTTCACACCTGAGAGCTCGGTAACCTGATGCTGCTCTTTGTTCTCATCCCTCATTTAACTCGACTACACTCAGGCTCCAGTGAAGATGTTTGTGTGTTTGTCCGAATCAAAGATACAAAATAAAACAAACTGTCAACACAAGTCAGAGATTTCAGTTTGTCGACCTGAACAAAACCTCCTGATGCAAACACACACACACACACACACACACACACACACACACACACACACACTGAAGACAGCACAGAATCCTCCTGCTCATCAGAAGCAGTTTAACTTGTTGAGGTCAAAATAATAATATATTTAATAAAACACATCACGTTTCACAGATGAACCTGTGTGTGTGTGTGTGTGTGTGTGTGTGTGTGTGTGTCTTTGTGTGTGTGTTTGCTCAGTGGCCACTAGGGGTCACTGAATCCAAACAGTAACAACAGATTGAGGGCGGCAGGAGATCATGGGATTTAGTCAAACCAGTAAAACCAGTGAATGAAGCAGCTTCCTGTTGGAACTCAGTGGTTCTCTGACTCGTCTCTGATTGGCTGAGCTGCTGCTAACGTCTGCTCATCTGCTTCAAATACAGATAAAAACCACCGAGATGTAAAAAGTGTAAAAATCTGACTCAACTGGATAAAGTCACTTTTGACTCTTCACACAAACAAGCACAAAGAGCATGTGACGCAGATTTAGCTTCTTTTAGTTATTTGAATGTGGATTTTTTAATTATCATAAGTATGTTTTAATGAATCCCTGCTGAATCTGTAACAACAGGAAGTGATGCGTGTATTTTAAAACCCTGACAGGAGAATAAAGGACATTGAGACGAGTTGTTTCCTCTGAGCGATGACGGGTAACAGCTCGACTCGGTGGAGTTTCTCCAGACGAGAGTTTTAAACCCGGTTTGTTTCAGGACGTGAGACGAGTCCTCGGACCCGAGTCCGGACAGGAAGTTAATCCCTCGCTCTCTGACTGCGTTAAGTCTGAGTGACACCACTTCCTGGAGATTCACACAGCAGCTTTCATCAGGTGACTTTAAACACATGAGCAGATGACTGAGCGGTGGCAGCTCTATTGTGTCGTCTGATTGGCCGACAGACTCACCGGAGGTCCCAGCTCGCCGTGCTTTCCTGCAGCGCCGGTGTTTCCCGGAGCCCCCGGGGCCCCTGGCGTCCCCTGAGGACACACAGACAGACGTGAGTCAATGAGGACGTCAACACGTACGAGTGTCTCACATGAAAGTACACACACAAACACAAACATATGAAGTTACACAAAGACGATTACAGATTAAAAGATGTTTCACAAACAAGACAAACAAGTTCTGCTAGAGTGTAAAATAATACAGGAACAAAATTATGAGATAATTACAAGACAAGATTAGGAGATTAAATCTAAATTATAAAATAAATGGTAAAAAGTTACGAGACAACCAAAATCTATATCTCATAATTTCAATTTATTCTAATAATTATGAGATGACGTAATAAATCTAAATTCCATGACTTTAAATGTTTAAGTGTCACTTACGATGGTGCCCGGGGGCCCCGCTCTGCCCTGCAGGCCGTCTTTCCCTGTGAGGCCCTGTGAAGCAGCAGATCACAAACTCGTCTGATCGTTTATTTGACCTGATGATATTTAACGTGCTGATTTCATTGGTTCCTGTTTGATTCACTGTGATTTGTAGATGGTGTCACAGAGGAGTCAGCAGCTGAGTGTGTGTGTGATGTTGTGTTCATGTTGTGCGACTCACTCTGGGTCCTGGTGGTCCTTCTCTGCCTATAGCTCCAGCTCGACCAGCCACTCCCTGAAACAGCAGAGGGCGCTTGTTATTGTGACGCTCTGACCTCTGACCTCAGATCTGACCATGTGACACGTCCACAGTCGTTTACGGGCGTGAATGGATTCAAACTCTTTTCAAACATGTTCTTGAATCTGTGCCTCTGATAAAACAGAGGAAACACAAATCTACAGTTTCACAACAATCTGCATTAAACAATTAACAGGATGAAAATCAGTCGTAATGAAATGAAAATCATTCGGTTTTTAGTTTAATTAATAATTAATAAAAAGTGATTCAGAGATAAGTGAAGTTACCTGTGGTCCCTGTTGTCCGGCCTCACCTTTCTGCCCTCTCTCTCCTGGCGCCCCCTGCAGGTACAAATAATACACATTTAGTTTCATTATTAAATATACCGTGCAGTCGACTTTATATAATACATATAAAGTAGTTCCCAGTGAGGTTACTCGGGTGTGTACTGGTCATGGTGGGAGTGTGTTTTATGTTTTACTGGTTGTCCGATGATGGAGCGTCCGCTGTGTCCTTGGGGTCCCGGGGGCCCCTGAGGTCCTTGGACACCAGCATCGCCTACTGGACCAGTCAGCCCCTGGAGAGACACAATGAGACAAGTAAGGAATGTGTATTTCATAAATAATTTTTATTATAACAAAAAGTAATGATTCAACTTCAAAGTAAAAGCACATTGTACATTTTGTTGCTGCAGTCCTTTAAATTGAGCTGAATCACAGCGCTTTTATTTTGAAAAGTTGTAAACTTGGGTCTAAAGGGTGGGTTTGTTGTTTTACTCTGAAAGAGCCGACATGTGATGTTTTAAAGAATAACACCAGCCCATTAAATCACTCAAACTTAAATATAAACCACACACGTTGAGAGTAATAAAGACAAAGTCAGTGTCATCTGATGAGAACATCCTCAGTGCAGATAAACCAGGTAGGATGAACACAAAGTTGTGTAACGTCACTCTGCATCATAGACTGACTATAAAAAGCTCTGCACACAAACAACAACAAGTGACAGAATACAAACAGGTTTACTGTATAATATAATGTGATGTAATATAATAAGAGAGAACACAACGTTACAAACACACACCTTTACAACGAGGTCTGAACTGAAGTGAGATTCAGTTCTCACTCAGTTTGAAATAATAATAATTGGTCCACAGGTGGGTGGGACCAAAGGCTCTGCAGTTTCCTGTGACGGACCTGGAACATGGACACTGAGTGATCCAGACTTTAAAAGGAACTGGATCTGTGGGAAACCAGTTCCCTCCCATTGAGGACGGAGGTTTCACGTCTCACGATGAAACTCACGAGCTTCACATTCATTTTGCTTTTCTTTATTCTTCTTTGTCTGAAATAGTCAAAGAGACTGTTCCTCTTGTTCTCTACGATGAATTCTCAGTCACTGTATCGTCTGTGTGATTCTTAATAAAGTTTGTGTGCTCCTGGTGACGACGCAGCAAGAAGTCTGTGTGTGTGTGTGTGTGTGTGTGAGACTACACAAGAACACAACTCACCACCGGGCCTGGCTCTCCACGATCACCTCGGGCTCCTCTGATTCCAGGGCCTCCCTGTTAACACACACACACACAGTCAACACATTGAAATCCACAGCTGTGTGTGTATGTGTGTGTGTGTGTGTGTGTATGTGTGTGTGCACTGACACAAGCAATTTGACAAATTTGAGTTTGAAGCAGATATAACGAGCTGAAATGCACTAAAGTAAAAAAAGTAAATGAAAGATGAGATGCTGCTGGGTTTTGTGTGTGTGTGTGTGTGTGTGTGTGTGTGTGTGTGTGTGTCTGTGTGTGTGTGTGTGTGTGCAGCTCACTGGGGGTCCAGTGGGGCCGGGGGGCCCTTTGCTGTCCTGGGTGCAGGTGCAGGATTTGGGTAAAGCCGGACAGTCGACCTCTTTCCTCTGGTGTCCACAGCGTTGATGAAGACGAAGACGTCAACATAAAGACAAAGAGATGAAGATGAAACGTGACCTGATGAAGACGCTGAAGTTTGAGTTACTCACTAATAACTACTCACGATACACAAACACTTAAATGGTGAATTGAACTAATGACTTGAGATCCGTCTGAACAGGTTCATGTTAACGACTCTCATGTTCACATCATGTTCACATCTGAGGGAGATTCTGTTTGTGTCACATGACGACTGAAGCTAACTCCCTCCAGTCGTCATGTGTTCTGTGCTCAGGAGGAAACCAGAGTGAAACCAGGTTGTGACCTTTGACCTCACCAGACCAGGGAGCTCGCAGCACTTGTCCCTGTTGGCCCAGGACGTGCTGCACACGATGTCGAAGCTCTGCAGCTGGAACTGAGACCACAAAACAAGTCTGAATATGAAGCCAGTGTTCGTCAGCTCGTGTGTGCGTGTGTGTGTGTGTGTGTGTGTGTGTCTGTGTGGTTCTCACCGGTGCAGAGCTGTCCTTGTTCCCTCTGGACCGAACCATCCGGCCCAGGACCTCCAGCCCGTCGGTGGTGATGTTCCCCGCGGCGCTGATGGACTTCTCCTCCACCGTCTTGCAGTCGATCACCACCCGGGCGCTGGTCTTGCTGATGGCGATGTGAAGCTGCACGAGAACAAACGCACACGTTGGTGCGTCACGCTCTGATCACGTGACGCAGCACTTTGATCTACGTCCGTGTGACGACCAATCAGAACCTCAGATTCCATCACAGAGCTTCAGTCTGTCGTCAAACTTCAAACAACATGAGCACAGACGTGGATCAGCAGCGTGAGAAGACTCCAGCTGATCTTTAAAGTTCAACTCACACACTTTTCTATAGGTCACAATTAAAACTGTAAAAATGTTCTGGCAAAGAGAACATTCCAAACACACAAACAGCTCTAAAGAAAGCGGGTCGTAAACGCTGCTCTGTAATTTGGATTCTAAATAAAAACCAAACTAAGACTGGATCTGCTCCTGAGGTCACGTTCTTCTTCATGGGTCTGCTCATGGGCGGCTGGCAGCCAGCGTCCAGGTGCATTACCGCCACCTACAGGATCCAGCTTTACGTTGTTTAAAGGTTTCAGGAATTAAACACTTTGAGCTGAAGAAGTTAAAAACAAACTTCGACTTTGAGCCTTTTAATTGTATATTAATGTATATAAAGACGAACAGTGTTTATACAGCTGGCAGCGTGTCTGGTTCTGACCTTGTGGAAGCTCCCGTAGAAGAGCTTCTTGATTTCTGTCCCTTCAAACGTCACCGTCTGAAAATCTCCTTTGTAGTCGTGGTTGAAGAACGTCAGCGTCTTTCCTCCGTCTGCAGGACGACAGAGAAACACACAACTGAGCTGGATATGAAGGACAACAACACAACACTGCACTTGTTCTAACATGAGGAACAAAGCAGGAACTCTAACATCCAGACACCTTTACTTTTTGTTATTTTGTTATTATTTTGGGAACATTTTAGATATTTCTCCTCCTCGAAGCAGAACAGATCAGGGTTCAGACTCTTCATCAAACCAGTGACCTGACTGGTTTGATGAAACAGGAAGTGGAGGCTCCGGACTCACTGTCCAGGATGACTCCCACCAGCGGCTCGTTGTTCTTGTTCAGGATCTCCCACAGGGCGAAGGGCTCCTCGGGGGTGCGGGGCAGGAGTCTGAACAGCAGGCTGATGGTGTAGTCGGAGGGGAGGCCCTCAGGGTGGAGGAACCTGTCAGGTGGGATTCACACAACATTATATTCATCCCACAGCTAGAGGGCAGTAGTGAGCAACTCCTGAATTCAGCTAAATGGTTTCAATGTTTATTTACATTAAGAATTTGAGTATTAATCCAAATGTGACTTAATTTTTCTTACATTAAGGAAGATTTCGCTAATCTCACGTTAGCATTCTGCTAACACGTGCTGATTGGTCCGTTGAGTATTGACCACTCAAAGATGCTAATTGCTCGTGTTGGTTTATTTATTCTCACGCAAACAGAAGAACACGTAACGCGTCAGGTGGTCTGTGATGTCACACGTACACAAAGGTTTACGATTTAAAATCTTAACATCTGATCTAGTGGAAGTAGATCTTCAGTTTCTAACTTCATAGAGAAATCATAACTATATTTTGGAGCTACTGAGGTGTTGTGTTGGTTGTGTAGCTCCATGTGATGTGTGTACCTGGTCGGCTGCGCCAGCAGGGCGTCGCCGTGAAGATGGAAACACGGGAACGTGTTGAAGGTTCCGGGAACAAGAGAAACACCGGAGACGCTGCTGTACCGGTTCTCCACCAGGCCGAAGAGATCCATCATCCGGAACCCTGAGCACCAGGCAACACAAGTGAGTGTGTGTGCAGCGTGCAGCCTGCTGTGTGTATGTGATTGTGTTGTGTGCATGTGATTGTGTTGTGTGTATGTGACTGTGTTGTGTGTGTGTGATTGTGTTTTGTGCATGTGATTGTGTTGTTTGTATGGGATTGTGTTGTGTGCATGTGATTGTGTTGTGTGCATATGATTGTGTTGTGTGCATGTGATTGTAATGTGTGCATGGGATTGTGTTGTGTTTATGGGATTGTGTTGTGTGCATGTGATTGTGTGGTGTGTATGGGATTGTGTTGTGCGCGTGTGATTGTGTGGTGTGTATGGGATTGTGTTGTGTGCATGTGATTGTGTTGTGTGCATGTGATTGTGTTGTGTGCATTTGATTGTGTTGTGTGTATGGGATTGTGTTGTGTGCATGTGATTGTGTTGTGTGTATGGGATTGTGTTGTGTGCATGTGATTGTGTTGTGTGTATGGGATTGTGTTGTGTGCATGTGATTGTAATGTGTGCATGGGATTGTGTTGTGTGCATGGGATTGTGTTGTGTGTATGGGATTGTGTTGTGTGCATGTGATTGTGTTGTGTGTATGGGATTGTGTTGTGTGCATGTGATTGTAATGTGTGCATGGGATTGTGTTGTGTGCATGGGATTGTGTTGTGTTTATGGGATTGTGTTGTGTGCATGTGATTGTGTGGTGTGTATGGGATTGTGTTGTGTGCGTGTGATTGTGTGGTGTGTATGGGATTGTGTTGTGTGCATGTGATTGTGTTGTGTGCATGTGATTGTGTTGTGTGTATGGGATTGTGTTGTGTGCATGTGATTGTGTTGTGTGCATGTGATTGTGTTGTGTGCATGTGATTGTGTTGTGTGCATGTGATTGTGTTGTGTGCAGCGTGCAGCCTGCTGTGTGCATGTGATTGTGTCATGTGTATGGGATTGTGTTGTGTGCATGTGATTGTGTTGTGTGCATGTGATTGTGTTGTGTGCATGTGATTGTGTTGTGTGCAGCGTGCAGCCTGCTGTGTGCATGTGATTGTGTCATGTGTATGGGATTGCGTTGTGTGCATGTGATTGTGTCATGTGTATGGGATTGTGTAGTGTGCATGTGATTGTGTTGTGTGTGTGTGCAGCGTGTGGTTGCAGTGTGTCATCAGGACAACTGTACTCTACGGTAGATTCACATTCAGGGGTTGTGTGTCTCTCACCTGGTGTTGTGCTGCCACTCATTGGTACCGAAGGACAAGCTGGGGAAAACGCACACAGCAGACAGACACACACACAGAGACACACACAGAGACACACATGAGTTTGGTTGACAGTAGCGGGGCCGTCTATCACCTGAAACCTTCTGGTGACCCTCACTCACTGGCGGTGGCGGCCTCGCACACGAAGGTCACCAGCTTCTCCTCGATCTTCTTGAAGGCGTCCAGGTCGTCCACGAAGAAGACGTGTCTGTCGCTGGGCGAGCTGGCGATGCTCACCAGCTCGCCGTAGTCTGCGTCCGCGAAGCCGATCGCGAACACGATGAAACCTTCACACAGAAGATCCAGAGGTTAGACCGAGTCCCGAACCTGAAGTGAGTCCTCGAGGAACCAGGAAGCGGCTCGGACCTTCCATCTGCATCTCCTTGGACACCTTGTTGACGTCGTCCTGGGAGCGTCCGTCCGTGAGGACCACGAGGACGTTGGGGATTCCCCTCCGGACTCCTCCCTCCACCGTGAAGATCTTGTCCTTCACGTGTTGGATGGCTCGACCTGATTGGACGGACAGATCCACCAATCAGACCCAATTCACAGAGGACTGATTGAATATCTCATTAGAGCGGGGGGGGGGGGCACAGGACGAACTGGCTGCTCTGTAAACACTGATTAATGACTTCACACTGCTTCCCCACAGACACACACAGAGACACACACACACAGACTTGTGTTGTTATTGACAAAACACACAAGCAGCTGCACACTGTTTGTGCACAATTTAAATTTCATGCAGCTCAATATGTATTGATACTGTCATTAGGAAGGTGTGTGTGTGTGTGTGTGTGTGTGTGTGTGTGTGTGTGTGTGTGTGTGTGTCCTGGTTTCACCTTGTCTGTGTTTTCACATTTTCAAAGACACAATGATAAAATTTGAGTTTGTTTGAATTATATCTCAACTTAAAGACGACGACCAAAACTAATGTGAAAACACATCTGAGTTCAACAGCCGGTCGGGATCATGTGACCTCTCCTCAGCGATCATGTGACCTCTCCTCAGCGATCATGTGACCTCTCCTCAGCGATCATGTGACCTCTCCTCAGGAACCCGTCTCAGATCAGATCTGTCTCACCCGTCTTCGTGTTTCCTCCCTTGTAGGAGATCCTGTTGATGGCGTCCAGCAGCCGCTCCTTGTCTCCGTACGAGTTGAGCTTGAACTCGGTGCGAGCGTCGTCACTGAACTGGACCATGGCCACCTGACACAGAGGAAACACATCAGCACACAGGAAATGATCATTTCTTCATATCACAACTCGTTTACTGAGGAAACAGATTTAAACGTCCCGGGCGGAGCAGCCATGATCTGTCTGAGCAGCTTTAAAATGAAACTACCGTGAAGGTTGTAGCCGTTAGAACTACACTTCCATAAGTATAATCAAATATTTTCTATTATATAAATATACAAATATATTTATATATGCAGTGCAATGGCTCCTCAGTCGGAGCGTCACCTGAGTCCCGTCCGGCCCGATCACGTCCAGAGCTCCGGTCGTGCTGGACAGGAAGCGGATGATCTTCAGGAAGCTCTCGTCCCCGATGCTCCACGAGCCGTCCACCAGGAAGACCAGGTCGGCTTTGGCTGCTTTGCAGACTGGAGAGGGGGGGGGGGGGGGGGGGGGGGAGAGAGAGAGAGAGAGAGAGAGAGAGAGAGAGAGAGAGAAAACATCTGTAGATTTGATGTGTTTAAAACCAAATACACTACATACAACAGCTGGCTCCTTCAGAATAAAAGCACCAGACAAAAAGAAACTCTCTGATTCAGCTCTTACCTTCTTTAGCCGGGGGGATTGTGGGCAGGGCGGTGGTGGTGGGGGGCTTGGTCGGCGCCGGAGTCGGGACGGGTACTAAAAACACAAGAGACACACACATAGACAAAAACACCTGCAATTAGTGCGACTTTAAACAATAAAACCTTCTCCAGGTTAGGGTTCAGGTAGGAGCCTGAAATTAAACCCCCCTCATCCAAAGGAAAGTAAGACTCAGACCAGACAGATCAAACACAGATCAGACCAGACAGATCAAGCACAGATCAGACCAGACAGATCAAGCACAGATCACAGGAAGTTCAGAATCACCACCTTCAGATCTGTATCATTTAGTCGTCTGCTGTCGACATCAAACTGTCTTTCAACTCCTCCCCTCTAACTCTGTGTCTTTATATGTGTGTGTGTGTGTGTGTGTGTGTGTGTGTGTGTGTGTGTGTGTGTGTGTGTCTGTGTGTGTGTGTGTGCACCTACATGTCTTCTCCACAGCAGTGACAGCCGGTCCCTCGCTGCCGTCCTGCAGCTGAGCGTACACACTGATCTTGTATTGTGTGTTGGGCTTCAGGTTGTTGAAACAGTGTCGACTGGCCCCCCCGCTCAGCTTGGTCTCCTGCTTCTGTCCGTCTGCACAAACACAAACACAAACATCACGTCACTCTGCTCCACCGGGGAGAAGACACACAGGGGACAGGGGGGGGGGGGGGGACGTGTCTCTCAGGGACATGTGGACGCTGGCAGCTTGAACCTGATGAATGACAGGTCACTTCCTGTTGGCTGGAGGACGGCTGCTTTAAAGTCAATCTGGCCTGTGAGGTGACGGGTTGAGGGTTCGAGTCCCGGTTAGTTTGGAGGTGACTTTGCTGCAGAAGTTTGTTAAAGTTCAACAGAGGCTGAGAAATTAATAATCACTGAGATACAATTCAAATCTGACATTTATCATTGTATTACATTACATATTTGTTTGTATTTAAATGTTTTTAGTGTGACCTTCAAAGCAGTTTTTAACAGTTATTATACAAACAACCTAATACTATTATGAAGTTAATGTGTATTATTATATTATTTATATATAGTTCATCTATTTCTATTCTTCTCTTCC
>NC_070643.1:22343453-22410607 GCF_947347685.1 Pleuronectes platessa | reverse complement strand
TACTCCGAGTCCGGGCTGAGGCGTCGGATCAGGTACGTGTTGAGGTTCCCATTCACCAGAGCCTGAAACCAGTAGAGCTGAAGCTGTTCAACCAGTTGACATGAAGCTGTTCAACCAGTTGAGATCAAGAGATTCAGTTTCCATATCCAATAGAGTCGTGTGATGAGTCGTTGTGATGGAGTCGTGTGATGGAGTCATGTGACGGAGTCGTGTGATGGAGTCGTGTGATGGAGTCATGTGACGGAGTCGTGTGACGGAGTCGTGTGATGGAGTCGTGTGATGGAGTCATGTGACGGAGTCGTGTGATGGAGTCCGTGTGATGGAGTCATGTGATGAGTCATGTGATGGAGTCGTGTGATGGAGTCGTGTGATGGAGTCGTAAGATGGAGTCATGTGATGAGTCATGTGATGGAGTCGTGTGATGGAGTCGTGTGATGGAGTCGTAAGATGGAGTCGTGTGATGGAGTCGTGTGACGGAGTCGTGTGACGGAGTCGTGTGATGGGAGTCGTGTGACGGAGTCGTGTGACGGAGTCGTGTGATGGAGTTGTGTGACGGAGTCGTGTGATGGAGTCGTGTGATGGAGTCGTGTGATGGAGTCGTGTGATGGAGTCGTGTGATGGAGTCAGGTGATGGAGTCGTGTGATGGAGTCAGGTGATGGAGTCGTGTGATGGAGTCGTGTTGACAGAGTTGTGTGACGGAGTCGTGTGATGGAGTCATGTGATGGAGTCATGTGACGGAGTCGTGTGACAGAGTTGTGTGACGGAGTCGTGTGATGGAGTCGTGTGATGGGAGGTCGTGTGATGGAGTCAGGTGATGGAGTCAGGTGATGGAGTCATGTGACGGAGTCGTGTGACAGAGTTGTGTGACGGAGTTCGTGTGATGGAGTCGTGTGATGGAGTCGTGTGATGGAGTCAGGTGATGGAGTCGTGTGATGGAGTCAGGTGATGGAGTCGTGTGATGGAGTCGTGTGACAGAGTTGTGTGACGGAGTCGTGTGATGGAGTCATGTGATGGAGTCATGTGACGGAGTCGTGTGACAGAGTTGTGTGACGGAGTCGTGTGATGGAGTCGTGTGATGGAGTCGTGTGATGGAGTCAGGTGATGGAGTCAGGTGATGGAGTCGTGTGATGGAGTCATGTGATGGAGTCGTGTGATGGAGTCATGTGATGGAGTCAGGTGATGGAATCAGGTGATGGAGTCGTGTGATGGGAGTCGTGTGATGGAGTCATGTGACGGAGTCGTGTGACAGAGTCATGTGATGGAGTCAGGTGATGGAATCAGGTGATGGAGTCGTGTGATGGGAGTCGTGTGATGGAGTCATGTGATGGAGTCGTGTGATGGAGTCATGTGATGGAGTCAGGTGATGGAATCAGGTGATGGAGTCGTGTGATGGGAGTCGTGTGATGGAGTCATGTGACGGAGTCGTGTGACGGAGTCGTGTGATGGAGTCGTGTGATGGAGTCGTGTGATGGAGTCATGTGATGGAGTCAGGTGATGGAGTCGTGTGATGGAGTCATGTGATGGAGTCGTGTGATGGAGTCGTGTGATGGAGTCAGGTGATGGAGTCAGGTGATGGAGTCGTGTGATGGAGTCATGTGATGGAGTCGTGTGATGGAGTCATGTGATGGAGTCAGGTGATGGAATCAGGTGATGGAGTCGTGTGATGGGAGTCGTGTGATGGAGTCATGTGACGGAGTCGTGTGACGGAGTCGTGTGATGGAGTCGTGTGATGGAGTCGTGTGATGGAGTCATGTGATGGAGTCAGGTGATGGAGTCGTGTGATGGAGTCATGTGATGGAGTCGTGTGATGGAGTCGTGTGATGGAGTCAGGTGATGGAGTCAGGTGATGGAGTCGTGTGATGGAGTCATGTGATGGAGTCGTGTGATGGAGTCATGTGATGGAGTCAGGTGATGGAGTCATGTGATGGAGTCGTGTGACGGAGTCGTGTGATGGAGTCGTGTGATGGAGTCGTGTGATGGAGTCATGTGATGGAGTCAGGTGATGGAGTCGTGTGATGGAGTCATGTGATGGAGTCGTGTGATGGAGTCGTGTGATGGAGTCAGGTGATGGAGTCAGGTGATGGAGTCGTGTGATGGAGTCATGTGATGGAGTCGTGTGATGGAGTCATGTGATGGAGTCAGGTGATGGAGTCAGGTGATGGAGTCGTGTGATGGAGTCATGTGATGGAGTCAGGTGATGGAGTCATGTGATGGAGTCGTGTGATGGAGTCATGTGATGGAGTCAGGTGATGGAGTCATGTGATGGAGTCGTGTGATGGAGTCATGTGATGGAGTCAGGTGATGGAGTCAGGTGATGGAGTCGTGTGATGGAGTCATGTGATGGAGTCAGGTGATGGAGTCGTGTGATGGAGTCATGTGACGGAGTCGTGTGAAGGAGTCGTGTGATGGAGTCGTACCTCCTGACCGTCTCCTCCGTCAGTCGGAGTCCAGATGAGTCGGTACAGCACCACATCAGAGGCCGGGTGTTGCCATGACACCTTGAAGCTGTCAGTAGAGATGTCTGTGATCTTCATGTCCAGAGGGTCTGGAACCGTCTCTACACACACACACACACAGACACACACACACAGACACACACACACACACACACACACACACACACACACACACACACACCTGTGACGTAGCTGACAGATCATTAACATGATGTCTACATGTCTGAGATGCTTCCTGACTGGTTTCATGACCTCCTGGAGTCTCTGGTTTCATGAGCTCCTGGAGTCACTGGTTTCATGACCTCCTGGAGTCACTGGTTTCATGAGCTCCTGGAGTCACTGGTTCTTACTGGTGGTGAAGCTGTCAGTCACGGCCTCAGCTTGTCCCTCGTCGTAGATGGCGAACACACCGACGGTGTACTCCGTCAGGGACGTCAGGTTCCTCAGCATCCAGCTGGTGACACGGCCGACCTCCACCTGTACACACAGGATCAAACCGGTTTCCTGTGACTCCTCCCTCAAATCACAGGAACTAAGAACACAAACAATCCTTCTTGACACAATCTAAACAAACACACAATGACCCACAACATACTAAATGTTTAGCTCCTTTAAATCTCCTCCGTCCAGATGTTTGTGACACTGAACTATCCTCTCACCTCATTGGTCAGGACCCCGTCGGTTTTCACGTACATGACGCGGTAACCATTCACCTTCCTGGAGGCGGAGTCCCACGTGAGCTGGGCGGAGCTATGGTCCACGTCTGAGAATCGCAGATTCCTCGCCGGAGTCAGAGGAACTGTGGTGCGACAAGTCAACAAGTAAACAAGTCAACAAGTCAACAGGAAGTGACAATCAAGACCGTCACACACAACTTCTGGACCTCTGACTGACTGACTGGTTGACTGACTGGTTGACTGACTGACTGACTGGTTGACTGACTGGTTGACTGACTGGTTGACTGACTGACTGACTGACTGGTTGACTGACTGACTGACTGACTGGTTGACTGACTGGTTGACTGACTGGTTGGTTGACTAGTTGACTGGTTGACTGTCTGGTTGACTGACTGGTTGACTGACTGACAGACTGGTTGACTGGTTGACTGACTGACTGGTTGACTGACTGGTTGACTGACTGGTTGACTGACTGGTTGACTGACTGGTTGACTGACTGACTGGTTGACTGACCGACTGACTGGTTGACTGGTTGACTGGTTGACTGACTGACTGACTGGTTGACTGACTGACTGACTGGATGACTGGTTGATTGACTGGTTGACTGACTGGTTGACTGACTGACTGACTGACTGGTTGACTTACTGATTGACTGACTGACTGACTGACTGACTGACTGACTGGTTGACTGACTGACTGGTTGACTGACTGGATGACTGACTGACTGACTGACTGACTGACAGACTGACTAACTGACTGGTAGACTGACTGGTTGACTGACTGGTTGACTGACTGGTTGACTGACTGACTGGTTGACTGACTGACTGACTGACTGACAGACTAGTTGGTTGACTGACTGGTCTGACTGACTGACTGACTGACAGACTAGTTGGTTGACTGACTGGTTGACTGACTGACTGGTTGACTGACTGGTTGACTGACTGGTTGACTGACTGGTTGGTCTCAGTTGGAACAGAATCTCAGGATCGAAGGTGAGTTGAGTTTTGATTTAGAGAGAAAACAAACTGAGTTTACAGAACTCTACCTCCTCTGCCTCTTTTTTATTCTCTCCCAGAGGCCCGGATACTTTTCTGCTTAGATTTACTGATCTGTTTCCCTTCTCTTCTTTTTAAAATAATCCTGATTCCACCGCTTCACCTCAATTAAACCGAAGGTCAGCATAAAGACAAAGCGGGGGGGACCGCCTCGGCTGTTACTGGAGGTTGAGTCGGGGTCAGCGTAGCAATGTGGAGGATGGGAAATTAAAAAAGTTTAGAGATAACCAAGTCGGCAAAGTTTCTGAATGCATCTGTGAAAATAACCCGTTGAGCTCGAAGGTTTTAAAAGTGAAATCACAGGTTTTATCTCCCACAGAGATTCTATGACTTTATTAACATTTTTATGACTGAATTAAAGCAGAGTTTGACTGTATTTAGCATCTGGATCGCCCCCTGGTGGCTGCAGTACAGATCACACAGGCTCCTGTGATCAGAGTCTTTATCTTTAATCTGCATCTCTCTGCTTTTCCTCCGTCTCTGGTTTCTGTGCAGCAGGATCATTAAAGTCAATCTGTCCGAACAGAGAAGCAGATAAATAAGTGGAAGAAATGAGGGAGACAAGCAGGACGGGGACAAGATGGAGACACAGGAGAATCTCAGGTCAACACGAGGACAACCACCTGGACTCTGAGAGACACACTAGAAACCTGGAGGTGGATTTCTGCAGGTGCACGAGAGGAGAGAACGTGCACGTGGTGACGTCTGACCTGGCGTTCACCTGAACAGTTAACAGATCCAGAATCTGCACTTCACAAGAAGAGCCAGAGAGCGGAGGAGACGGAGGTCTGTTGGACTGCAGGGGGCGCTCCTGAGGTCCGAATATGACCCTGTGGTGGCAGGAGCAGAGACAGAGGAGCAACCAGTTCTGCTCCCAGTCAACCACATGAATCACAAAGTCAACCAGTCAGGTTCTCAAGTCCTTTAACAGAATAACTATTATTTAATATCTGTGCCATTTTTTTTTTGATATATATGTTCAATACTTACACTGTAAATGTGCTGTTTACGTTGTATTATTATGATTGTATTTATATTTATTTATTTTCTTACTTTCACTGATTTGTCTATTTTCACCTTGTTGCTTTAAATGCAGAAAACGTCCCCATAATGGGACTAACACAGGATTATCTCATCTCATCTTATTATACGTGCAGGGAGGAAATATGTATATATATATATGGAATAACTGCCCAAAACAAATGAGATGAAAGTACAGCTCCTCTTCGGTCCTGTGGAACCAGATGGTAGGATCTCATCAGCAGAAACAGATTTCAAAGTGGGCGGAGCTCCTGTGGATCCTTTCCTCTCGTTTAACGACTGAATTAAAAACCTGATGAATGACTGTATGAACTAAAATCTGCTTCATGGATCATAAATCTGTGTCGTTCATTTCCCCCTCAACAGAATCAAACCACCGGTCTGTGCTGCCAGCAGCCGCCAGCGTCCTGATCCGACCTGCGTTCAACAGACCAACACGCATCGTAAAGACATAAACATGCCCTGACGTAAAGCCACGCGCCGCAGGCCTCAAAGCAGACTTCATAAAATCATAATTAGTGAGCGTGTTGGGATTCGGGGGGGGGGGGGGGGGAGACCAGAGCGACTCTCATCGAGGCTTCAGACGCTTTAAGAACCAAAGAGGTGAAAATATAACTTCACGAGCGGAAGCTGGCGACCGGCGGCGTGCGGTCACTCAGTTAGTTCACGTGAGGAAAACGTGCTGGGACGGGAATCGAACATGTCGCAGCTGTGTATGAAAAACAACGTGAGGACAAGTGGACACAAAACGATCTACTATGGTCCATGTCCCATCTACTAACATGGAGGAGAAGTGTTTATAACCCATACTGCAGCCAGACACCAGGGGGCGATGGAGACACACTCTGAACCCCTGAACCTGGACAGTGGAGGATGGCGGGTGTTCGATCCCCAGTGGACTGGTGGACCATGTGGGACTCACGTGTGGTCTGTTGACTGGTCATGGGGTCGCTGGCCTCCTCTCCGTACATGGCGTAAACGGTCACCGTGTACTCGGTGACCGGGGTCAAACCCTCGAGCTCCACCTCGTTCACCGAGTCCGCCACCTTCACCTGCACACACACACACACACACACACACACACACACACACTGCTTTGAGTAAACATTCTTATCTCTCTCCTCCATCTGTTTATCTTCCGTGATCCTCCTCCTCCATCTTCTCCTCCGTCATCCCTCCATCATCCTGCTCCTGTCGGGACCTGCAGAGTCGATCTGTGATAACCTGACATCATATGTTCTCTCCCTCTCAGTCTGAACTGAAACCCACGTGAACCCATGTGGAGCAGAAACACCTTCACCAGGACCGACTGGAGCGGATGGGCCGCCCCCGGACCCGGACCCAGACCCAGACCCAGACCCAGACCCAGACCCGCCCCCGGCCCCGCCCCCCTCGCCACTGGAAAGCATCCATCACGTTTCCTAATTCCTTCCTAACTTGTTTTTATAGGTTCTGCCTGGAGGAGAATGTGGCGGCGGCGTAATGAGGTCTAATGGGTGGGTGGGGGGGGGGGGGGGTGCTCTTCTCTTCCTTCATCTGTTGATGCTCGTCAGTGTTTATCTTTACGTTCTGGCCTCTCATTGGTCACAGTTTTCAAAATAAAACAAGTATCTGATTCTTTCTTGGCGGTGATTATCTTCTGCTTCCAGAACCTCAGATCAGATTTCTCTTCTCGGCTCCTCCCTCCTCTCACCTCGGCCTCTTCTCTCTCACTGAGCAGAGGGGATGTGACAGTTGATCAGAACATGAAAGCTCAGTTTCCCTTTCAAAGGCTTCTCTGGATCTCACTTCATCAAGTCGAGAGCCAATCAGGCGTCACTTCTCTAATCACGGGTTCAAAGCAGCTTCAGGTGTTTGACGTGAATCAAACCGTCGCTGGTTCGATTCCCATCAGCTCTCATGTCGTCCATCTTTATCTACAGTCTATTAAATGGACAGATTAACATACAACACGCGCTACTCCCTGTTAAAACTCACACACACACACACACACACACAGACACACACACACACACACACACACCTCTTTCTCGTCCGCGGGGTCGCCCTCCGTCAGCGGGGCGTACAGGATCATGTACCCAGAAGCCCCGGCGGCGACCTTCCAGCGAACCCTCATGGTGCTGTGAGTGATGTCAAACAACTCCAGCTCGTTCACCATCGGCAGCGCCACTGCAACACACACACACACACACACACACACACACACACACACACACACAAACACACAAGCACACAAACATCAGTGATATTAAAACACAAGTAACGTTATTTCACATTTTCTTTTAGGTTTTATTTTTGATAAAGTAATTTCATCAAAACTTTCACCTGCTACCGACTCAGTTAGAACTTCAATCTTAGTTTTTTGAAACTATCACTTCCTCTTACATAAGTCCTTATGGTAACATTTAATTTGCTGCCTCAGTCAGCCCCCCCCCCCCGACTTTGGTACAAGGTCGACTCGAAGCCGACAAGGAAAGTGAAAGTGGCTTCACCAGAATAAAACCCAGGCCTGAGGAAGAGGAGGTGAACCCTGAGCTGCTCGTCTTCCTCCTGCAGCAGCAGCAGGACGTTGTGTGTTGATCAGACTCACGTGTGGTGGCGCTGCCTCTCAGGGCCTCGCTGGCCACGCTGCGGTACACGGCGAACACGGCCACCTGGTACTCGGTCAGGGAGTTCAGGTAGGTCAGCACCACGCTGTCCTCGGAGCCTTGAACCACCTGAACACAGAAACACTCTCATATTCACGATTTATTTTACTGAAGGAGTTTATGATGCTGGAACAACGAGTCACTGCAGCTGTTCACTTTAATGAGCTCCTGCACCAGACTCATGAAACCTCCTCAGCTCGTCAGGGAGCTCGTTGGAAGCTTGAGAAGCTCATGAGGCTGCAGGCCTCGTCTCCTCAGAGATTCAAACTGAGTGGAACTGAATCAGATCAGCTTTGATCAAACCTCCGTTTTCCTTGTGGGGAAACTGAGGTTTCATCAAAGAGAGGCAGAAAATAAGAGAGAAGAGAAAACTGTACAAATACAAATATCAACTCAGGGAATCCCACGTGTGAGGAGCTGAAATCCAACTGAACTCACAGATTATCACAAAGACGAATCAATGCTGATGAATTGACTCTTATAAAAGTGTCAGAGATCAGAGAGGATCAGAGATCTCAGGAGTGAAGTCATAATTTATCACTTTTCACTTTATAACAGGAACAAAAGAAGGTGCAGCATCTTGTTAAGTTTTATTTAAGTCAATAAAAACTTGAATTTCAAAACTGAAAAGTGGCTCTATAGAAAAAAGAATATTGTAAAGAACCACAGACAAGACTAAATGAAATGTTTATATACTAAATGCTCCAGGAACCTTCTCCTCCGGCTGCGCTCCGCTGGCTGGGTAGTAGACCACACGGTACTTCTCCACCTGACCCGGAGCGTGAGTCCACGCCAGACGGAAACTGCGAGCTGTGATGTCAGAGGTCACCAGGTCACGGGGCGGAGCTATGGAGGTGGGGGGCAGGACGGGGGACCCCCCTGGAAAGTAACAGAACATCAGGAGGTTCCATCAGTTTCAGAAACACAGAGAAACACGTGTGAGGCCGGTTGTTGGTGCTGCATCAGGAACACACACAGAGAAGTGCTGACCTCGGATCTGTTTGTCGAGCTGCTCCATGCGGTCGCACACCGTCTTGGTCAGTCCCTCCACGATGTCGCTCATCACTCCGAAGTCCGCCACCACGTAGACGTGCGTGTCCTCCGGGGGGGAGGCGATGGCCTTCAGCTCGTTCTCATCAGCGTTCTTCACACCTCGAGACAGAGAGAGAAGCAACAGCTTATTCAAAGAGGCAAAGTTATAAAATCATTTTGGAAGTTTTAACAAAAAGCTTCATAAACATATTCTTCAGATGAACACTTGATGACGGATTGGACCTGAGGACGTGAGCTCCTGTCTCCTCGTGTCTGTGGAACTAGAATCATCAGTTCTGATCTCTGAAGGAACAGAACTGAACAGTTTCAGCTCATTAACGTTTCCTTCAGTGGAAAGAATGATGATGATGATGATGATGATGATGATGATGATGATGATCATCAGTTTGTTTTACACAAACTGATGATCATCATTTAATATGATGAACAAGAAAAACAACACAATCCAAAAACAAATACAAATCATAATAAACATAAAAAAACAGGAAGACGTTTGAAAACCAGTTTCACGTTGTGGCCTGACGAATAAATTAAAAGATTCATTAATTGATTAACCTCATGAAAACCAATCAGACCGGTTGGCAAAAAATTTCTGTTGAGTGATAATTAATCTGTGATGTTGGGCCAGAGCCCAGCGGGGGGGGCCAGCAGACACTGAAGCCGAGAGGAACAAAGGGTTGTTAAACTTTGGGCGGGAAACATCCTCCTGCAGGCTCAAGAATCTCCCCCTGGTGGTGGAGAAATGTCCTGGGGTTTTCCCAGAAACCCCCGCTCAGTTCCAAGCCCCGCCCACTCAGATCCATTTCTGACACTCAATTGGCTTAAAGCCAGCATCATCCTATGACCAACTCCTCAAGGAGGAGGACCTCTCAGGTAGAACAAAACCACTGAGACCCCAAACATCGCTGCCATTTTTACCCTGCTCTGAAGACAACACCAGGCCCCCTTCGGGGCCTCTCAGCTGATTCAGTTGCTAACGGGGGCAACCTTAACTTTTAGTTTATCAACCAGAGTTATTTTATTTTCATTTCTTTTATTTCTTTATTCAGTCGACGTTTTTATTTTCAAAAGGACTTTTGTTATTTTAACTTGAAGAGGCCGCGCACCGGAACTCGCTCGCCGGTCGAGCATCACAGACTTTCTTTCCAAATCCACAGCGGCGTTACCGCTGTTCATCCCCTGCAGAAGCGCGAGATTCATTCCGCTGAGGAGCACGAGCTCCACATCCCTGAAGAAGAAGGACGGCGTTCATCCCGTCGAGGCAGCACGAGAAAATCCGCTGCTTGTCCGGTCCAGCGGCCGAAGACCGCTTGAGAGACCACGTGATTCACTGGCCCGACGCGCACGCACACCGCGAGGGTGGTACAGTAAGAGGCTTTATTGTCTGGGCAGATGTTAATCTAATACGTAGCGTATTGTTTTAATACTTGAATGTATTTGTTTTGTATGAGACCGCCGAGTCTCTAGTGTTAGCGGCGATTCGCCACTTCCGGTTTCCGGTTACGGCCTTGTGCCACAGTTTTTAAGCGCCGTGAGCAGCGTCTCCAGCTCATTGTGACCGTTTGAACTACTTTAAAGAGACTTTACCGGTCAAACCTCAGCACACAACGCCACTTGGGTGCTGAGTGGTAAAGTAAATGTAACTTGCCTCTGACGGTGCTTTTAAGAGCTGTGCTCTCTCCTTGTATGTATGCTCTCTCTCTCTCTCTCTCCTTCTAAACCGACCTATACACACATCCGATCTGTATTTAGAATACAGTTCATGTAACATAGTTAAATCTATATTCAGAGAGGCTGGACACATCTGGAAGCCATGCGGCCGAACGCCAAAGCAGAGACAAAGAATTCTCTTTGTCTGAAAATCCCTTGGTGTAATTCATGTGACGACCACCAGTGTGAGCTCCGGCCACATGGTGTCATTAACATAGACTCCATTTTGAATAACGCAAGTTAAACCACCATTTTGAGTCTATTATTGCCACGCCTCCTCTCTCCCTCTCCTCCCATTCTGGCTCTAAATTCATAACGGCTCCGCCATCTTGTTTTGTAGTCAATCCGCCATTTTGAGAGTTTTTAGGCCTTGATTCCACGAATCATGATCGGCCGCCATCTTAGATGTGACGTCACCAAGTGACTGCGTCATCGCCACGCCCCCTTCTTTTTCTCTCTCTCTCTCGCTCTCTCACACACCCACACACCCACACACAGACACACCCACACAGACACACATTGATAGACACAGACAGATACACACACAGATACACATAGATGAATACATGTGTTTTTCTAAATTGTGATAAGCGGCTGCTGTTGTTATCTTTGAAATATGGGAGTTTGTTAAAATGATGAATCATTAAATAACACTAACTTTATTTCACATGCATACACATAGACATACACACACACACACAGAGAGACACTTTGACACAGACACACACACATACACATAGACAGACATACATAGGTAGACCGCCGGTTTTACATGTATTTTCTGAATTGTGATAAGTGCTGCTGCTGTTGTTATCTTTGAAATATGGGAGTTTGTTAAAATGATGAATCATTGAATAACCTTAACTTTATTTCCCCTTTTTAATAAATGCTTTTGTAATTAAAGTATCTGTAGTCTGTGATTATTTGTGCATATGTATGTGATTGCAGCTGGATTATGATTGCCTGTGCTCGAACTTAGTAGCCTTCACTGTTAATTAAAAAATAATTATTAATATTAAATATTGAGATTATTGATTTGACATTTATCATTATGAGACTGATATTTATAGATTGTATCGTTGGTCCCTGTAACCAGGGTGGTGCCCCGCGACAATAAGCAATGATTACAGATTTGTATTATTCTTAATTGATAATTTTATTGTTTTCATTAATTATTTTAACTATTATTAATGGATAACCGTATCATTTCTAATTAAATGTGTTACATTTCTTAATTAATAGCTTTATCATTTTTGATTATTTTTAAGAAATAATTGTTATTTTAATAATCATATTTCATGATTATTAATAATTAGCCAACGTCAATTCTACTCCTACTATTGCACAACAGTGACGAGGGAGCAGCTTAGAAAACATGAACAAATCATATATAAAAGAAAATAAATATAATCAGGATTTCAGCTCTTTTTGTGATTTAAAGAATCATTTCGTCCTCGTGGGGATCTGTGGTGAATCTGTAGTGAATCTGTGGTGAATCTCTTGTGAGTCTGTGGTGAATCTGTGGTGAGTCTGTGGTGAGTCTGTGGTGAATCTGTGGTGAGTCTGTGGTGAGTCTGTGGTGAGTCTGTGGTGAGTCTGTGGTGAATCTGTGGTGAGTCTGTGGTGAGTCTGTGGTGAGTCTGTGGTGAATCTGTGGTGAACCTGTGGTGAGTCTGTGGTGAGTCTGTGGTGAATCTGTGGTGAGTCTGTGGTGAATCTGTGTTGAGTCTGTGGTGAGTCTGTGGTGAGTCTGTGGTGAATCTGTGGTGAGTCTGTGGTGAGTCTGTGGAGATCTGTGGTGAGTCTGTGGTGAATCTGTGGTGAATCTGTGGTGAATCAGTGGTGACTCTGTGGTGAGTCTGTGGTGAATCTGTGGTGAATCAGTGGTGACTCTGTGGTGAGTCTGTGGTGAATCTCTGGTGAGTCTGTGGTGAATCTCTGGTGAGTCTGTGGTGAGTCTGTGGTGAATCTGTGGTGAGTCTGTGGTGAATCTGTGGTGAATCTGTGGTGAATCTCTGGTGAGTCTGTGGTGAATCTGTGTTGAGTCTGTGGTGAGTCTGTGGTGAGTCTGTGGTGAGTCTGTGGTGAATCTCTGGTGAGTCTGTGGTGAATCTGTGTTGAGTCTGTGGTGAGTCTGTGGTGAATCTGTGGTGAATCAGTGGTGACTCTGTGGTGAGTCTGTGGTGAATCTCTGGTGAGTCTGTGGTGAATCTGTGGTGAATCTGTGGTGAGTCTGTGGTGAGTCGGTGGTGAGTCTGTGGTGAGTCTGTGGTGAGTCTGTGGTGAATCTCTGGTGAGTCTGTGGTGAATCTCTGGTGAGTCTGTGGTGAATCTGTGGTGAATCTGTGGTGAATCTCTGGTGAGTCTGTGGTGAATCTGTGGTGAATCTGTGGAGATCTGTGGTGAGTCTGTGGTGAGTCTGTGGTGAGTCTGTGGTGAGTCTGTGGTGAATCTGTGGAGATCTGTGGTGAGTCTGTGGTGAGTCTGTGGTGAGTCTGTGGTGAGTCTGTGGTGAGTCTGTGGTGAATCTGTGTTGAGTCTGTGGTGAATCTGTGTTGAGTCTGTGGTGAGTCTGTGGTGAGTCTGTGGTGAGTCTGTGGTGAGTCTGTGTTGAGTCTGTGGTGAGTCTGTGGTGAATCTGTGGTGAGTCTGTGGTGAATCTGTGGTGAATCTGTGGTGAATCTCTGGTGAGTCTGTGGTGAATCTGTGTTGAGTCTGTGGTGAGTCTCTGGTGAGTCTGTGGTGAATCTGTGGTGAATCTGTGGAGATCTGTGGTGAGTCTGTGGTGAATCTCTGGTGAGTCTGTGGTGAGTCTGTGGTGAGTCTGTGGTGAGTCTGTGGTGAGTCTGTGGTGAATCTCTGGTGAGTCTGTGGTGAATCTCTGGTGAGTCTGTGGTGAATCTGTGGTGAATCTGTGGTGAATCTCTGGTGAGTCTGTGGTGAATCTGTGTTGAGTCTGTGGTGAGTCTGTGGTGAATCTGTGTTGAGTCTGTGGTGAGTCTGTGGTGAGTCTGTGGTGAATCTGTGGTGAATCTGTGGTGAGTCTGTGGTGAATCTGTGGTGAATCTGTGGTGAATCTCTGGTGAGTCTGTGGTGAATCTGTGTTGAGTCTGTGGTGAGTCTGTGGTGAGTCTGTGGTGAGTCTGTGGTGAATCTCTGGTGAGTCTGTGGTGAATCTGTGTTGAGTCTGTGGTGAGTCTGTGGTGAGTCTGTGGTGAGTCTGTGGTGAATCTGTGTTGAGTCTGTGGTGAGTCTGTGGTGAGTCTGTGGTGAATCTGTGGTGAGTCTGTGGTGAATCTGTGGTGAATCTGTGGTGAATCTCTGGTGAGTCTGTGGTGAATCTGTGGTGAGTCTGTGGTGAGTCTGTGGTGAGTCTGTGGTGAGTCTGTGGTGAATCTCTGGTGAGTCTGTGGTGAATCTGTGTTGAGTCTGTGGTGAGTCTGTGGTGAATCTGTGGTGAATCAGTGGTGACTCTGTGGTGAGTCTGTGGTGAATCTCTGGTGAGTCTGTGGTGAATCTCTGGTGAGTCTGTGGTGAATCTGTGGTGAATCTGTGGAGATCTGTGGTGAGTCTGTGGTGAATCTCTGGTGAGTCTGTGGTGAGTCTGTGGTGAATCTGTGGTGAGTCTGTGGTGAGTCTGTGGTGAGTCTGTGGTGAGTCTGTGGTGAATCTCTGGTGAGTCTGTGGTGAGTCTCTGGTGAGTCTGTGGTGAATCTGTGGTGAATCTGTGGTGAATCTCTGGTGAGTCTGTGGTGAATCTGTGTTGAGTCTGTGGTGAGTCTGTGGTGAGTCTGTGGTGAATCTGTGTTGAGTCTGTGGTGAATCTGTGTTGAGTCTGTGGTGAGTCTGTGGTGAATCTGTGTTGAGTCTGTGGTGAGTCTGTGGTGAGTCTGTGGTGAATCTGTGGTGAGTCTGTGGTGAATCTGTGGTGAGTCTGTGGTGAATCTGTGTTGAGTCTGTGGTGAGTCTGTGGTGAGTCTGTGGTGAATCTCTGGTGAGTCTGTGGTGAATCTGTGTTGAGTCTGTGGTGAGTCTGTGGTGAGTCTGTGGTGAGTCTGTGGTGAATCTGTGTTGAGTCTGTGGTGAGTCTGTGGTGAGTCTGTGGTGAATCTGTGGTGAGTCTGTGGTGAATCTGTGGTGAATCTGTGGTGAATCTCTGGTGAGTCTGTGGTGAGTCTGTGGTGAGTCTGTGGTGAATCTGTGTTGAGTCTGTGGTGAGTCTGTGGTGAGTCTGTGGTGAATCTGTGGTGAGTCTGTGGTGAATCTGTGGTGAGTCTGTGGTGAATCTGTGGTGAATCTGTGGTGAATCTCTGGTGAGTCTGTGGTGAATCTGTGGTGAGTCTGTGGTGAGTCTGTGGTGAGTCTGTGGTGAGTCTGTGGTGAATCTCTGGTGAGTCTGTGGTGAATCTGTGTTGAGTCTGTGGTGAGTCTGTGGTGAATCTGTGGTGAATCAGTGGTGACTCTGTGGTGAGTCTGTGGTGAATCTCTGGTGAGTCTGTGGTGAATCTCTGGTGAGTCTGTGGTGAGTCTGTGGTGAGTCTGTGGTGAGTCTGTGGTGAGTCTGTGGTGAATCTGTGTTGAGTCTGTGGTGAGTCTGTGGTGAGTCTGTGGTGAGTCTGTGGTGAGTCTGTGGTGAATCTGTGGTGAATCTGTGGTGAATCTGTGGTGAATCTCTGGTGACTCTGTGGTGAGTCTGTGGTGAATCTGTGGTGAGTCTGTGGTGAGTCTGTGGTGAGTCTGTGGTGAGTCTGTGGTGAGTCTGTGGTGAATCTGTGGTGAGTCTGTGGTGAATCTGTGGTGAGTCTCTGGTGAGTCTGTGGTGAATCTGTGGTGAGTCTGTGGTGAATCTGTGGTGAGTCTGTGGTGAGTCTGTGGTGAGTCTGTGGTGAGTCTGTGGTGAATCTGTGGTGAGTCTGTGGTGAGTCTGTGGTGAGTCTGTGGTGAATCTGTGGTGAATCTGTGGTGAATCTCTTGTGAGTCTGTGGTGAGTCTGTGGTGAGTCTGTGGTGAATCTGTGGTGAATCTGTGGTGAATCTCTGGTGAGTCTGTGGTGAGTCTGTGGTGAGTCTGTGGTGAGTCTCTGGTGAGTCTGTGGTGAGTCTGTGGTGAATCTCTGGTGAGTCTGTGGTGAATCTCTTGTGAATCTGTGGTGAGTCTGTGGTGAGTCTGTGGTGAGTCTGTGGTGAGTCTGTGGTGAGTCTGTGGTGAATCTGTGGTGAATCTGTGGTGAATCTCTGGTGAGTCTGTGGTGAGTCTGTGGTGAGTCTGTGGTGAGTCTCTGGTGAGTCTGTGGTGAGTCTGTGGTGAGTCTGTGGTGAGTCTGTGGTGAATCTCTGGTGAGTCTGTGGTGAATCTGTGTTGAGTCTGTGGTGAGTCTGTGGTGAATCTGTGGTGAATCAGTGGTGACTCTGTGGTGAGTCTGTGGTGAATCTCTGGTGAGTCTGTGGTGAATCTCTGGTGAGTCTGTGGTGAGTCTGTGGTGAGTCTGTGGTGAGTCTGTGGTGAGTCTGTGGTGAATCTGTGTTGAGTCTGTGGTGAGTCTGTGGTGAGTCTGTGGTGAGTCTGTGGTGAGTCTGTGGTGAATCTGTGGTGAATCTGTGGTGAATCTGTGGTGAATCTCTGGTGACTCTGTGGTGAGTCTGTGGTGAATCTGTGGTGAGTCTGTGGTGAGTCTGTGGTGAGTCTGTGGTGAGTCTGTGGTGAGTCTGTGGTGAATCTGTGGTGAGTCTGTGGTGAATCTGTGGTGAGTCTCTGGTGAGTCTGTGGTGAATCTGTGGTGAGTCTGTGGTGAATCTGTGGTGAGTCTGTGGTGAGTCTGTGGTGAGTCTGTGGTGAGTCTGTGGTGAATCTGTGGTGAATCTGTGGTGAGTCTGTGGTGAGTCTGTGGTGAATCCGTGGTGAATCTGTGGTGAGTCTGTGGTGAATCTGTGGTGAGTCTGTGGTGAGTCTGTGGTGAGTCTGTGGTGAGTCTGTGGTGAATCTGTGGTGAATCTGTGGTGAGTCTCTTGTGAGTCTGTGGTGAATCTGTGGTGAATCTGTGGTGAATCTGTGGTGAGTCTGTGGTGAGTCTGTGGTGAGTCTGTGGTGAATCTGTGGTGAATCTGTGGTGAGTCTGTGGTGAGTCTGTGGTGGTCTGTGGTGAATCTGTGGTGAATCTGTGGTGAGTCTGTGGTGAGTCTGTGGTGAGTCTGTGGTGAATCTGTGGTGAGTCTGTGGTGAATCTGTGGTGAGTCTGTGGTGAGTCTGTGGTGAGTCTGTGGTGAGTCTGTGGTGAATCTGTGGTGAGTCTCTGGTGAGTCTGTGGTGAGTCTGTGGTGAATCTGTGGTGAGTCTGTGGTGAGTCTGTGGTGAGTCTGTGGTGAATCTGTGGTGAGTCTGTGGTGAATCTGTGGTGAGTCTGTGGTGAGTCTGTGGTGAGTCTGTGGTGAGTCTGTGGTGAATCTGTGGTGAATCTGTGGTGAGTCTGTGGTGAGTCTGTGGTGAATCTGTGGTGAGTCTGTGGTGAGTCTGTGGTGAGTCTGTGGTGAATCTGTGGTGAATCTGTGGTGAGTCTGTGGTGAATCTCTGGTGAGTCTGTGGTGAGTCTGTGGTGAGTCTGTGGTGAATCTGTGGTGAGTCTGTGGTGAGTCTGTGGTGAGTCTGTGGTGAATCTGTGGTGAATCTGTGGTGAGTCTGTGGTGAATCTCTGGTGAGTCTGTGGTGAGTCTGTGGTGAGTCTGTGGTGAATCTGTGGTGAGTCTGTGGTGAGTCTGTGGTGAGTCTGTGGTGAATCTGTGGTGAATCTGTGGTGAGTCTGTGGTGAATCTCTGGTGAGTCTGTGGTGAGTCTGTGGTGAGTCTGTGGTGAATCTGTGGTGAGTCTGTGGTGAGTCTGTGGTGAGTCTGTGGTGAATCTGTGGTGAATCTGTGGTGAGTCTGTGGTGAATCTCTGGTGAGTCTGTGGTGAGTCTGTGGTGAGTCTGTGGTGAGTCTGTGGTGAGTCTGTGGTGAGTCTGTGGTGAGTCTGTGGTGAGTCTGTGGTGAGTCTGTGGTGAATCTGTGGTGAATCTGTGGTGAGTCTGTGGTGAATCTCTGGTGAGTCTGTGGTGAGTCTGTGGTGAATCTGTGGTGAGTCTGTGGTGAGTCTGTGGTGAGTCTGTGGTGAATCTGTGGTGAATCTGTGGTGAGTCTGTGGTGAATCTCTGGTGAGTCTGTGGTGAGTCTGTGGTGAGTCTGTGGTGAGTCTGTGGTGAGTCTGTGGTGAGTCTGTGGTGAGTCTGTGGTGAGTCTGTGGTGAATCTGTGGTGAATCTGTGGTGAGTCTGTGGTGAATCTCTGGTGAGTCTGTGGTGAGTCTGTGGTGAGTCTGTGGTGAGTCTGTGGTGAGTCTGTGGTGAGTTACCGATGGCGAACAGCTCGATGCCGGCCTCCCTCAGACTCTGAGCCGGAGGAATCACATCGTCCTGCGACTTCCCGTCCGTGATCAGGATCCCGATCTTGGGAACGCCGGATCTGGATCCAGACTCTGGTTTGAAGCTGTTCTCCAGGATGAAGGTCAGAGCCAGACCTGAGTGGACACACACACACACACACAGACACACACACACACACAACAGTTGAAATCAAACACAGGTCAGTGAAGCCTTTTTCTTTATAAACTCTGATTTTCAGTCTCAGGACTAAACGTTTCTCTGAGGAGCTGCTGGTTCATCTGCTCTGTGCGACACTCAGGACCTGCACATGTCAAATGAACTGAAAGGAAACGCACTGATTCTACTACACAACTACTCTGGATTGTTGTGTCAGCTCATCGCACCTGTCAGTGTGTTTCCTCCTTTATACGGCAGGTTCTTCACCGCGTCCATCACGGCCTCTTTGGTGCTGTGAGCGTTCAGGTGCCACTCGATCCGGGGGTCTCCGCTGTACTGAGCCAGACCTGCACACACACACAAAACACACACACACAAAACACACACAACACACACAGAGAACACACGTTTGAGTTAAAACTGCAACTTTACAGCACTTTGCAGATTTAAAACCCTTTGACATAAAACTGACAGATTCTGTATCTTATGCAAACCCTAAGGTTTTAACTTCAGTTATATTAAGTTAATTAAATTTTAATAATCTACTCTAAAGGTAGAGTCCCAGAGAAACGAGTCCAGACAGAAGGAGAACGAGGAGAGCAGCAGATGGTCTGATGCTGAGGCTCATCTGACTTCACCTCCAGCTACAGAAGAAGGCCTCCTTCACCTCCAGCAGCTGTAAACACAGAAGAGCTCCTCACCGATCCGGGTCTTGTCGATGTCCACGCTGAAGGCCCGGACCAGGTTCTCCAGGAAGCTCCTGACCAGCCTGAAGTTGATGCGGCCGATGCTCCAGGAGCCGTCCACCAGGATCACGATGTCAGAGATGGCTGGAGTCTTACACATGAATCCTTCCTCAGCTGGAGGCAGAGAAGATCAACACACTGTCACAAACACATGTTTAATATAAAGTGTCCTGACGATGACGTTCATAAGCACAAACATCATTTGTGTTCAAACTAATATTCACGGAGTAAAGTGTGAAGCAGAGAGGAAAGGATGTGAAACATGTAGAGCGGTTCAACCCCAGAGCGGCGACACATGATGGATCCTCGCTGGTGAAAGTAGGACAACAGCTTCTGTCCCAAACTATTACAAAGTGTTTCATTAAATCTAATTCAGTTCAACCCTGGAGGAGCCGCTCACTGAGTCCCAGCAGATCAAACACAACGCTCTGTTGTTTGTCTCCACTCTCGACTGATAAACACACAGGGCTCTAATGAGGCCGCAGAGCTTCATCCACTACGTCCAGAGCCGACTGAGCCAGAGGACACATCATCACATGTTTCTATCAGCCAATCATCTTCCAGGCTCAGGAAAGTCGTTAGCTCTGTGGATTTTAATCACGTTAACGAGACGTGATCCACGAGCTCAGCAGGAGGTCAGGTGAGGTCACATGATCGATGGACACGTTGACCCCGAGTCTGAAGATCAGTCACCACGATAATCAGCTTCTCACATGCTGGGTTTTATTTCTATAATCATCAATAATATATATGGATCATCACAAAAATGGCCGATTAAAAGATAAACAGTGATCCAACATTATGAACTATGTTTCCTGTCGAGCAGCAGATGAAACCAAAAAACCTCCTGAAGCAGTGAACCAGTGAAATGTGCCTGAAGGGGCTGATGTGAGTGGGGGGGGGGGGGGGGGGGGGGGGCTGAGACTCGTCAGCCAATCAACTGTCCCTCAGGAGGCTGAGAACTTGATCTGTAGATGTGGAATCAGACCAGTGGAGCTTGAGCTTCTGTCCATCACTCACTGAGAGTCAGTCTGCAGGAGGACACTCAAGCTCCCCAGGAGGATCAGTGCAGGTCTGAGATCAGCTGCTCTGTCCCCTCCTCTCTGCAGAGGAAGAGTCGGAGCTTCAAAGAGCTTGAATAAATAAAGCTCAACAAACCAGAAGCTCCGACCTGCAGCCACAAGGCAGACACACAACCTGAGGGTTCACTACCTGAGCAGAAGGTTCTGGACTCCATCTTGTTTCATAACGACTTCGTACACGTGACTCCGACGTTTCAAACCTGCAGCCGGCGGCACAAGATCCTGATCCTGACGTACCAGAGACATTCAGGTCCCAGCATGTTTAACAGGTGAGGAGGTGTGTGTGTGTGTGTGTGTGTGTGTGTGTGTGTGTGTGAAACTGAGAACTGACAAGTGTATCACTCTATACAAGTCTCTACAGTGTTGGAATTCGAGTCTCCGAGCGTTGATCCCGTACGACTTGTGCAGATGAAAGCAGTGACACATAAAACACACAATTACTTCCACGCTCTGGGAGGAATGAGCTCGCAGCTGGTTGTGGGTTGGCTGCGTGTTGAGTTAAACAGTGCAGTTGGTTGTGAAGCAGCCGGCTCCACATTGTGATATGATTTCTGTAATTCACCTTCTTCTTTGTATCTCTGCAGAAACGCACATTTTAAATCCCTCAAGATCTTGATTCCACTGGTTTTAAGAAGTTTTTTTTAAATAAAGTTTTAACAGAATGAATATTTCTACACACGGAGGGAAAAGGTTTGTCCTACAATTAGACTCTCTGGCCCACAAGGATAAATACACACAATCTGTCATATTCTGTTTGACACCAGAGGCTGTGTATCTGACACTTCACTTAATGAGGTGACGGCTCCATTAGGAACTGAGGTATTTCAGGTCCTGTCTAATAACCTGGAGGAGGACGAGCCCTGAGTGATGAAGATGAAGAGGAAGGATGTTTCTGAGAAGCTTTGCTCCAGGAGCCGAGGTGACAGAGACCTGGGACGAGTTTAACGACACATGGGGGAGAACGATGGCACCTGGACAGATGGTGAGAGGAGAAGAGAGGGGGAGAGGGAGGAGGAGAAGAGAGAGGAGAGAGAGAGGAAGAGAGAGGAGAGAGAGGAGAGAGAGGTGAAGAGACAGGAGAGAGAGGAGAGAGAGGAGAGAGGGAGGAAGAGAGGGAGGAGAGGGAGGAGAGAGAGGAGAGAGAGAGGAGAGAGAGGGAGGAGGAGAATAGAGAGGAGAAGAAAGGAGAAGAGAGGAGAGAGAGGAGAAGAGAGGAGAGAGGGAGGAAGAGAGGGAGGAGAGGGAGGAGAGAGAGGAGAGAGAGAGGAGAGAGAGGGAGGAGAATAGAGAGGAGAAGAAAGGAGAAGAGAGGAGAGAGAGGACAAGAGAGAGGAGAAGATGGAGGAGGAGAGGGAGGAGAAGAGAGAGGAGAACATGAATCATGTTGATTTATGAAGGTCAAAGTTCTGACATGCACGTGTCTGTTGATCAGTCAGGACGTTCACACCAGGTGTGACCAGGACACGTGATGCATTGTGGGTCTGAAAGTGCCTTCTGGATGATTTACTTAAGGAAAGGAAGGAAGAGAAGGAGAGAGAGAAAGTGAAGGAGGGAAGAGAGAGAAGAAGCTTTGTTGACAGATTCCTCAGGTGGTGACGCCCTCAGGGTTTCTACACACAAACAACGCAGCGACACATAAAACACACAATCACTTCCACACTCCATCTTTTACCTCGAGTTAAACAACAGATCCTGACGCCTGAAGCCACATGTTCCTGTTGTAGAGAACGAGTCGGACCCGACAACCTGCTGCTGCTACACAAACACCAACTACACAACAGGACTTCACCTGCAGTTACTTCCACTGGTCATAAAACTCACTGTTCTGCTCCACACGTTTTCAGTTTGTTCGTTAATTAATTAACAACTGGGTCCATAAAGGATTCCATACAGTTTGATGGTATTTCATCATTTTTTCTGGATGATTCATAATTCATGGATCCTGATGATGACAATCAGACAAATTAAAATATGTGAGGCTGTTTGAGTTTGATTTGTTGCAGGTTGAATTCAAGGGAGGAATGAAGAGAAGAGGAATATGTGTAGTTGACTCATACTCATGAATGTTTTTATAAATATTACATCATCTGCATATTTCTGACGCCATGATGGGAAACTCTCGTCACCGTGTAAACTTATTAAAATGATATTTCCCTCAAGCAGAGGAGAAATAAATGTTTTTCTATTTTCAAACCAGTTCCACAAACACGTGTCCTGAGCGCCCAGCTAACGACTTCGAGTGGGAGGAGCTGGGAGAGCAAGGTCAAAGGATCCCACCTGAGGCACTGGTGTGATGGATGTGTCCACGCTCAGCCCATGGGGGGGGGCGGGGGGGGTGTCAAAGGGTCAGAGGCCTCCGATTCCAGAGCGGCACTTTGACACGAATCCCACGTGGTCGACCATGTGGAAAGTTTCCCAGGTACAGATGGTGTTTGTAACACCTGCATTAGATCCTCAACGGATTAACCTTCAAGTCTCACACTTCAAACTAACTGACTTCAGGGGGGGGGGGGGGGGGGGGGGGTGAAGAGAAGGAAGGGCAGCTTAAATGATCGTGAACAACTTACGACTCGTCCTTTGCTCACGATGTTTTGGATCGAGGAACATTAATCGATCAAAGTAGATTCCTGTTTGTTTCTCTTCACTGCTCTTTGTCTTATTGATGATTTCCAGTTATTCCTGTGAATGAACCTCGTCTCATCTGGACGGCTAACTGGGAGGAAGTGGATCAGGAGGAAGCTGATCGGGAGGAAGTGGATCAGGAGGAAGCTGATCGGGAGGAAGCTGATCGGGAGGAAGCTGATCGGGAGGAAGCTGATCGGGAGGAAGTGGATCAGGAGGAAGCTGATCAGGAGGAAGTGGATCAGGAGGAAGCTGATCGGGAGGAAGTGGATCAGGAGGGAGCTGATCAGGAGGAAGCTGATCAGGAGGAAGTGGATCGGGAGGAAGTGGATCAGGAGGAAGCTGATCGGGAGGAAGCTGATCGGGAGGAAGTGGCTCAGGAGGAAGTGGATCAGGAGGAAGCTGATAAGGAGGAAGCGGTTTGGGAGGAAGCTGATCAGGAGGAAGCTGATCGGGAGGAAGCTGATCGGGAGGAAGTGGCTCAGGAGGAAGTGGATCAGGAGGAAGCTGATCAGGAGGAAGCTGATCGGGAGGAAGCTGATCGGGAGGAAGCTGATCGGGAGGAAGTGGCTCAGGAGGAAGCGGTTTGGGAGGAAGCTGATCAGGAGGAAGCTGATCGGGAGGAAGCTGATCGGGAGGAAGTGGCTCAGGAGGAAGTGGATCAGGAGGAAGCTGATCAGGAGGAAGCTGATCGGGAGGAAGCTGATCAGGAGGAAGCTGATCAGGAGGAAGCTGATCGGGAGGAAGCTGATCGGGAGGAAGTGGCTCAGGAGGAAGTGGATCAGGAGGAAGCTGATCAGGAGGAAGCTGATCGGGAGGAAGCTGATCGGGAGGAAGCTGATCGGGAGGAAGTGGCTCAGGAGGAAGTGGCTCAGGAGGAAGCGGTTTGGGAGGAAGCTGATCAGGAGGAAGCTGATCGGGAGGAAGCTGATCGGGAGGAAGTGGCTCAGGAGGAAGTGGATCAGGAGGAAGCTGATCAGGAGGAAGCTGATCGGGAGGAAGCTGATCAGGAGGAAGCTGATCGGGAGGAAGCTGATCGGGAGGAAGTGGCTCAGGAGGAAGTGGATCAGGAGGAAGCTGATAAGGAGGAAGCGGTTTGGGAGGAAGCTGATCGGGAGGAAGTGGATCAGGAGGAAGCTGATCAGGAGGAAGCTGATCGTGAGGAAGTGGATCAGGAGGAAGCTGATCAGAAGGAAGCTGATCGGGAGGAAGCGGTTTGGGAGGAAGTGGATCAGGAGGAAGCTGATCAGGAGGAAGCTGATCAGGATGAAGCAGCTCTGGAGTAAGCGGTTTAAGAGGAAGCTGATCGGGAGGAAGTGGATCAGGAGGAAGCTGATCGGAGGAAGTGGATCAGGAGGAAGCTGATAAGGAGGAAGCGGTTTGGGAGGAAGCTGATTGGGAGGAAGTGGATCAGGAGGAAGCTGATCGGGAAGAAGCTGATCAGGAGGAAGCTGATCAGGAGGAAGCTGATCGGTAGGAAGTGGTTTGGGAGGAAGTGGATCAGGAGGAAGCTGCTCGGGAGGAAGTGGATCAGGATGAAGCTGCTCTGGAGGAAGCGGTTTAAGAGGAAGCTGATTGGGAGGAAGTGGATCAGGAGGAAGCTGATCGGGAGGAAGTGGATCAGGAGGAAGCTGATCGGGAGGAAGTGGATCAGGAGGAAGCTGATCAGGAGGAAGCTGATCAGGATGAAGCAGCTCTGGAGTAAGCGGTTTAAGAGGAAGCTGATCGGGAGGAAGTGGATCAGGAGGAAGCTGATCGGAGGAAGTGGATCAGGAGGAAGCTGATAAGGAGGAAGCGGTTTGGGAGGAAGCTGATTGGGAGGAAGTGGATCAGGAGGAAGCTGATCGGGAGGAAGCTGATCAGGAGGAAGCTGATCAGGAGGAAGCTGATCGGTAGGAAGTGGTTTGGGAGGAAGTGGATCAGGAGGAAGCTGATCGGGAGGAAGTGGATCAGGAGGAAGCTGATAAGGAGGAAGTGGATCGGGAGGAAGCTGATCGGGAGGAAGCTGATCGGGAGGAAGTGGTTTAAGAGGAAGCTGATAAGGAGGAAGTGGATCGGGAGGAAGCTGATCTGGAGGAAGTGGATCAGGAGGAAGCTGATCGGTAGGAAGTGGTTTGGGAGGAAGTGGATCAGGAGGAAGCTGATCGGGAGGAAGTGGATCAGGAGGAAGCTGATCAGGAGGAAGTGGATCGGGAGGAAGCTGATCGGGAGGAAGCTGATCGGGAGGAAGTGGTTTAAGAGGAAGCTGATAAGGAGGAAGTGGATCGGGAGGAAGCTGATCTGGAGGAAGTGGATCATGAGGAAGCTGATCGGGAGGAAGCGATTTGGGAGGAAGTGGTTTGGGAGGAAGCTGATCAGGAGGAAGCTGATCAGGTGGAAGCTGATCGGAAGGAATCTGATCGGGAGGAAGTGGTTTGGGAGGAAGCTGATCAGGAGGAAGCTGCTGATAAACTCTTCAGAGTTGGTTTTCAGAGGATGTAAGATTTGAGACACAGTTCAAAACAAACCTTGAATATTCACAACATTTGGCATTTGGAGGTTTGTTCAGATAGCCACCAGGGGGCGAGCTAAGGGTTCTGGCTTCACTTTTTGGGACCTGTCAAGTCGTCCATCTTTATAAACTCTGCGTTCAGCTGTAAACTCAACGTTAATAAAAACCTGTTCTGTTTTGCTGATGGTGTCATTTGGCTGCATGTGAGTTGAAGGTTTGTTTCTCCTGCATCAGTAGAAATGGGAACTGGAGAAATGCAGCAGGTCTAATTAACAGTCACTGGAGAGCCCTTGAGCAAGGCACTGAGTTCCACCAGGGACTCTGTTCAGGGACTGAGTGTTCCTGCTGGTTGTGGAGAGATGTGCGACAGTGTGAATGTGATTGTGTGTTGTGCATTAAACGAGCAAACTCATCACAAACAGTGTCTCTGAGAAGATAAAGGTCTCAAATGATGAAGCTACTGTCGGATGGAAACTGAGCCAAGCTACAAATCTCTAGATGAGAATCAGGATGAACCAGATGATCTGTGGCTGTTCCACCGGAGGAGATTCTATACGATCTCACTGCAGATTGAACTTCATCACTGTCACCGAACAGCAGAGTTCAACCAGCTCATCCTCCTCTTCATCAGAGGGAGGCAAGAGAAGAACTTACTGCTCCTCATCGAGCAGCGTCACAGATTCTCTGAAATCTGATCTATATATATAGATATATATATATGTGTGTGTGTGTATAAAAAACAAAGCAATGAACCCTGCTTCAGGCTGTTTGTTATCTCACTGCTTCAGTCGACTCCTTCACATGATAACAAACAAAAGCTCAAAGTGCATCTGCTGAAAACCCCCAGGAGACGGTTTGACTGACGGTGAATCAACAGAAACTCCAGAGACGAGTGGAGCAGCAGAGAAGGAAACAACAACATGGAAGTTATTGGAAGATAAATTATAGATCGTTGACAGTGGCTCACACACAACATTATTTATCTGTATGAAATCTGTCCAGAGACACAGAGCAGGCGGCAGAGCCTCCGTCCATCACTGGGACAAACTGAGGAGGGATTTAATAAGTGTGTGAAGTCACCTGAAGACCAGGACCATGGATCACAGACACATCACTGAAGACAGAACTTCTACTACTGTCAAAACAATATTACTACTGACAATGCTGCTGATATCAAGTTCAAGAAAAACAGCGGCTGGATTTCTACACTAAGGGTAAAATCGGCTTTAAAGTGACTGTGGAACATTGAGAGAAGAACGGATGATCTGATCATTCAAACACGACGACAGAAAGAAAAAGAGAAGAATCGTTTCAGAAAGAAAGAGAAACACAGAGAGATAGAGAAAGAGACAGAGCAGATAAACAATGAGAGAAGAGGAAGAGCAACTCAAAGCCTGTGATGGAGAAAAGGAAAACAAGTAGTAGAAGATAAGAACAGAGATTAAACTGAAGGAAAAGAGATAATGAAGAAAGAAGCAAATCAGAAAAGAGATAAGAGACGAGGCAGAAACAGGAAACAGCGATAAATACAACAAACAACACATGATGTCATCAGGTTCACACCTGGATTCAACCAGGATCTGTTTCAGATGATAAACCATACGATCTTATACCAGTTTAATCACAGGGAACCAGTGCTCAGCAAACTGCTGCTGGATGATTACTGGTCAAACTTCATTCTCTTCATACTTGTGGGAGCTGAGAATAAAAAACTTATAACACAAACACTCGTCTTTCTATAGCTGTGAGGACACACGTCCTCTTTCCCTTATTTTAATCTAATTCTAACCTCAACTCTGACATGACGACCTGTTTGAGTGAAGTCAACACAAAGCTCCTGAAGCACAATGAATCCTCACAAGATAACACACACACACACACACACACACACACACACACACACACACACACACACACACACTCCCTGGCCTGAAGACTGGAACATGACGTCCAAGTTGTGATTTAATTATTCCTGTCTGTCCTTTCCTGACAGTCTAATTATTGTGGACTCAACAAATGGACGAGGAATTACACTTCAATAAAGGGTCACACACACAGACACACACACACAGACACACACACACCCTCACTCTCTGTGTGTGTGTGTGTTTGTGTCTCTAGATGAAAGGTCACAAGTTCAAACAGACACTGAACATCCAGCTGAAAAATGAAAATTGAACAATTCCACAACTTGCACTTCTCCCCCAGCTCCTGTTTGTAATAATGAGATTTGACTCTGCAGGTTATTTGTCGAAGTCGAGGGACAAAACGATTCATCTCAAAACGTCTTCACAATGAATCTGTTACAGACAGAAATATGATTTAAATTTCATCTGAACCAGCGGCTCAAGAAAATGACAAAGACTCTTCAGTGTGGAGTGGAAGTTTCCCTGCAGCACTTGAACTCAGCACGAGGGAAGAATCAGCTTCTTTCACCAGTTTCATCAGGTAGTGAAATAAAGTGTCAGAGATATGAACTATTAAACCTTAATAAACCCGGCTGACTGATCTTTATGCCTCAACCAAACCCAGCGAGTGTCTCGTACTCCAGGTTTTAAAATGTTGTCTGTGATTTATAGTTAAAAATATAGTTTGGTACTTTCACCTTCGACTGAACTCAGCTTTTTTCTATTCTTGTAGGGACATATGCCTGATATACAGTAGGTTCAGGAATGTGGGAACACACACACACACACACACACACACACACACACACACAGACACACACACACACACACACAGACACACACAGACACACACACACTTTCCAGGTGAGTAGACTAAAGCAACAAGACGGTGATGTAACGGCGTGCGCCATTGAGCCGGATCGCTAAGCCCCGCCCCCCTTGAATAACTTGGATTCCGATCAGGTAAGAAAGTGCAGCAGGAATGTGAGACTGATATAATGCAGACAAAGCTCAGAACATTGTTACACAAGCAAGTCGACAACTGCCTGAAGAAAAAGACCACAACCACCGGCTCGTACCACAAAGTAAATCACATCAGGCTCATGAACCTCAGTCCTCTGAAGAGTTCAGAGAAGATGTTAAAACCCAACACAGCTGGACCCAGACCTCTAAACCCGGCTTCAGCTTCTCATCAGCACAATGTAGATGCAGTGTCACCACCTCTGAGGCAAGAGCGCACAGACACAGACACACAACAGACACACAACAGCCAAACCCTCAGACCTGCAGCTGTAAGAGGCCTGTGAGGTGGAGCTGAGGTATTCAGCAAGTGTGGGCACGGAGCGGCCTGCGAGCTGCGAGCCCAGAGAGGGAGGTGGTGCTGAGACTGAGAGGAGGAGGGTGGAGGAGGGTGGAGGAGGAGACCAGAGAGGGAGGTGGTGCTGAGACTGAGAGGAGGAGGGAGGAGGAGGGTGGAGGAGGAGACCAGAGAGGGAGGTGGTGCTGAGACTGAGAGGAGGAGGGAGGAGGAGGGTGGAGGAGGAGACCAGAGAGGGAGGTGGTGCTGAGACTGAGAGGAGGAGGGTGGAGGAGGAGACCAGAGAGGGAGGTGGTGCTGAGACTGAGAGGAGGAGGGAGGAGGAGGGTGGAGGAGGAGACCAGAGAGGGAGGTGGTGCTGAGACTGAGAGGAGGAGGGAGGAGGAGGAGACCAGAGAGGGAGGTGGTGCTGAGACTGAGAGGAGGAGGGAGGAGGAGGGTGGAGGAGGACACCAGAGCAGCTAGGAGAACATCTATCTCCCAGTCCTCGTGGCACAGATCACACTTCACGGTCATACTTCCAATCCTCTGGATGATGGTTTGTGTTCTTAGACCAGACCATAATAAACATGAGGGGCTGCAGAGCGCTGCAAATGTCTCTGGTTGAGGAGGAAAGACACGAACTGGGCCCCGGGTGCTGGGGACGGACCCAGTTCTGATCAGCCTGATGTGGGTCGGCCTCAGTCGAGGAGAACCTGTGATGAACAGGTCAAAACACCTGATGACACAAAGGTTCAGAACATCTGCTGGTGATCCCCAACAACTGCTGCCAGTCGCCAACTGAACTCGTCCAGACGACCTTCAAACTACAAGAGACACTCGTCCTGCTGTCCTGAGCCGGGACATCGTAACAGAGCCGTCAACAGAGCAGGAGATCTACACCCTCAACACAAACTAACATGGAGGAGAGTGAACGTGACAGAGAACGAGAGGAGTCGCCGAACCAGCTCAGAGAAAACCAGAAGCTCGTCTCTGGAGGTAGTTTGGTCCTGAAACAAGCTGGTTCCCACAAGGGACTTAAAACAAACCAACACAAGAACCATGTCAAACTGGTTTGAGAGTCGACGAACTGGTCCGAGAACCATCGTTACCTGTGAAACCATCTCATACATATGAGAGATGAGATGATGGTCATATCACAGAAACCAGAAAATGTTCAATAAATTCATATCTTCATCACCTCTAGAAAACTGAAGAGGATATCAAATAATCCTTCTGTTAACGTGCTGAGCGTCTTCTAGGATCTGATCTGGAAGCAGATCTGAGACAAACAAACCTCCAGAACCTAAAGATCTACATTAACCTTCATCTCCTGAAGGACGGGAATCTTTTAAATCATCAACGTGGGACTGGTGGTGGAAGCTCAGCTATCATAGCAACAATAGAAGGACAGCTAACAAGAGACAACTGGACGTTTTGGAGGACATGTGGGAATCGAACGCTGCACATGGTCCTGAGTGAAGTCATCTGAGTTCTGAACCTTTCAATAGAGAGAGAGACTCAAAGAGTGGCAACGGAGCAAAGATCCAAAAGAGTAATGAGAAAAAGTGATGAGAGAGGAGCTGGAGGGGATGATGGTTTGTGTGTCTGTGTATGTGTCTGTGAGTGTGTGTCTTTGTGTGTCTGTGTTTCATCTCTGGCTCCTCTCTCCTCCCATCTGTCGCCTGCGGCGGCTCCAGCAGCTGACGCACACAAACACTAACCACAAAATGAATTATATTTACATGTCCATCCATTCATGCATCAGCCAATCACAGCTGAGCGAGAGGAGGACCCGCCCCCCTGTTAGAGAGAGAGAGGGACGGGTTCTACTCGTCAGGTCTTTTCCTCTTTGTGACGACGTTGAGAGCAGAAGCTGTAATTTAAGTTTGAGACGCCGGGGAAGCATCTGCCCAGTCGTCCCATCATGCACCATCATTACCACAGCTCCTCATTTCAAATCACAACTCACACAGCTACACACACACACACACACACACAGCTGCAAAGGAACACAACACAGCCTCAGGTTTCTGTCGACAACACAAGCTTCAGTTTCACAACATTTTTATTCAGTTCAGTTCTGATGCAGAAGAAACAGAAAATATCATCATGGGTTCTGAACTTTCATTATTTTACATTCCGATACGACAAAAACACAAAATGATGCAACAACACAACTGACTCCTTGAAAGTGGATCCAGATTATTTGAGCGATGACGCTGATTGACAGCTGCCACTCACTCATGCTGGGTTGAGAGCCTGGATGTCTCTGGGTTCGGATCCCAGATATTAGGTTTCTGGACATAGTGAAACGAGTTGTGTGTCTTGATTCAGTGTGATGGGCTTCAGGCTCCTTTGTGTTAAACTGTGTAACGTGGAGATGTTGAGGAACAACTGGACAGTCACAGTCTCACCTGCTCGTTTCCTGTTTGGTTCCTGATCGTTTGGCTCAGCGATTACCCCCCCCCCCCCCCCCCTTCATTTCCTGCTAGCCGCAGCCTCTCGCTCCTCGTCCCTTTGTTTCCTAACGTTTTATTTCCTCTGCCTCCGTTTTCTCCGGGAATGAGACTCGATGATAATCGCCGTGAAATTGCAGGAATATTACGCTCACAGGCGTCTGTGCTTCTTCAGATGTGTCGGAGTAATAATCAGAAAAAAACACACGAAGTGTCTGTTTCCAAAAAAAGAGGAAGTGTTTGATTTATGAATCCAAATCCTTCCTCAGTGAACCTGAGGCCTCGTCATCCTCAGCTCACCTGGTTCCACCGTGCACTGGTTCAATGGTTTGAAACCAGTCCACGTTTAAAACTGTGTCAGAGCAGAAACGTGGAGGATACAGGACTTCTTCTTCTTCTACCTTCTTCCTCTTCTTCTTCTTCTTCTTCTTCTTCTTCTTCTCCTTCTTCGTCTTCTCCTCCTTCTTACTCTTCCTCTTCTTCTTCTTCCCCTTCTCCTCCTTCTTCTTCCTTCTGCCTCTTCTTCTTCTTCTTCTTCTTCTTCTTCTTCTCCTTCTTCGTCTTCTCCTCCTTCTTACTCTTCCTCTTCTTCTTCTTCCCCTTCTCCTCCTTCTCCTCCTTCTTCTTCTTCTTCTTCTTCTGAATCCAGCCTCCCGACAGACGGATGAATGAATCTTCTCCGTTCTCCTGGTTTTCCTCCTGTTAACCCGCCGAGCGTCTTACCTTCCGAGATCTCGTTGTCCTCGTTGACCCCGGCGTCTTGTCTCCCCTGGGACCGAACCACCTCGATGCCTGATCGCTGAGCTGCAAGACACAACAGCTAACGTTAAACTACTGTGATAGTGGAGGAGGAGGAGGAGGAGGAGGAGGAGGAGGAGGAAGAGGAGGAAGAGGAGGAGCTGATTAGACGGAGTTAAAGTCTCCTACCTTCATGTTTGGCCTGGAGAGGTTTACTCTCGCGTCCTCCACTGACTGCGACGATTTGAAAGTCGTATTCTTTGGACGGGTCAAAGTCCTCGATGAGCAGCTTGGCTTCCTGTTTCGAGACCTGAACTTCCTCCTTCTGTCCACCTGTGCAGGGCGAGAGAGGAACCACATCAGAGAGAGAGAGGGACAATAAGGTTTATATAAACCGCTTTATGCAGAGACAAGTTTTATATTCTAGTTTGAACTTTTCATCACCACACTGAGACACACGATTAAATAAACTCATAAACACTTTGAAATATGAGAAACTTTTGATTCCAAAGCACAAACACTTCATTATGTTTCATTCTGCGTTAATTGCATCTTTCCCCTCGTGTTTAAAGAAGCAGCTTCAGGCGGTTTGACGGTGTCTGGCTTCTTCTCTAATGTGACACTCAGGGATCACCCGGTGGAATCCATGTAATTATGTTCACACAAAGTCAACACATCCACTCACAACATCTGTTTCAGCTGCATGAAGAGAAACCTCAAAACTGTTTTATCACCGACAGCGAGATTCAACCTCAGACTGAACTTCCTGTCAGGTGACGTTCGCCATCGGCCTGTGAGCCGAGTGTTAGCGGAGCGAGAAACAACGACCTGCGTCAGAACCGGGGGACGACTGAGGAGGAAGGAAGGAGGAAGGAGGAAGGAGAGTGAAGGAAACAAAGGAAGAGAAGACAGACGACAAGATAATGAGATAAGAGATGAAGACATTTTGAAAGAGGACACGAGAGAGATGAATAAGGTGCGAGGAGGCAGGAAGGAAAACAGAGCGTCACTCAGAGGAGTTCCAAAAGTCTCTTTAAATAAACCCTCATGAATATCAGACTCTAAATATGTATTTTTCATCAGGATTCATGAATTATTCTCTGAGAAATCTTATAAAATCTCCAACCTCCAAGAAAGTGAGGAAAGAAATCCTGGATTTACAACAATTTAAGTTAATTTCGATTTAATAAGTTCTGTCACATCCTTTCATCAGATGTCATAGAAATCTGTTTATCCATTATTAGTTTGATAATCATTGATCGATATGTTGAAGACGCTTTTCTCTTTATCGACTGGAAGGTAAGTTTGAAATGAGGAGACAGAGAACGGGGACAGACTGGGAACGTGTGGGAATCGAACCTGCAGCTGCTGCAGCAGGACACATGCCTCAGTATGTGGGACGCCCGCTCTAACAGGACAGCTTGTTATTATTAGTACTAATATTCTTAGTTATTAGAGCTTCCTCCAGGTGCCGGCAGGTAAACAGCCTGAAAACCCAGTGAGGCTCTGGTAAGAGAGGAATTTCTCTTTACTCACTGATATCAGTTTCAGCTCCATGTGGGTCAGGCCAGCTACACACACACCTGCACGTTCTCACACAGCATCAAACCATCACACTAACTATCTGAGAGTGACACCATCACTCAACCTGTCCAGAGAAGAAGATGAGCTGTGATCCGCCCGGGGCCGAGGAGCCGAGGAGCCGAGGAGCCGAGGAGCCTCACACTTTATTATCGCCCGAGGGGAAACCAGCAAAGAGCAGATCAGGGAGAAACCACACAACCGAGAAGAATCAAGGGACAGACAGAAATATGAACAAGAGAAGAAGAAAAGAAGAAATGAAAGAGAAGCAGTGAATCCTGCAGGACCATGTTTAACTGTCGTAGCAGCAGCAGATTAGCTTCAGTCTGATGTTTTATTCTTTGTGTGTGAGATTAAACTAATCGTGTCATTTCGCCTCCTGCTCAAACTCAACAGCTTAAAGTGTCTGAATCTCGTTTCCACCATCTGCTCCTGCAAAATGACTGACGGAACAAAGTCCTGCAAACTTTTAAAAACAGGAGTAAGTTCCTTAACAATCGAGAAAAGTCAAAGTTAGAAATAAAAGAATCACTTTCTGGGAGTAGAAGCTTGAATGTGAGACAGGAAGAGGCTCGACTTTAGAAGGAAACTGGATCGTCCTCACGCTGAGATCAGCCCCCCCCCTCTCACCTCCCTTCACTTCCTCTCACTTTTCTAAATCTGTTCTTCTGTCTTTCCCTTCTTCAGAACTGAGCGGTACCTGAAGGCAGCATGTTGCAGAACCCGGTTAAGTGTGGCAGTGTTGGTGCCGGGTCGTCATGGTGGTGTCACTGTCCTCCAGCTAACAGAAAGGCTCAAACGAGGGATTCGCAAGGTCACAGTGAATTTGACCATTGACCATTGACCACAAAAAACAAACCAGTTCATCTTTGACTTGAATTGAACGTTGATACCAAATTTGAGGAAGTTCCCTGAAGGAGTTCCTGAGATGTGTTAAAGTCCCAGTGACCTTGAAAAGCTTAACGCCTCTGGCTTCCGTCACCGGTGCAGAGGAAGAGAAATGTTTAATAAACTTCTCCATAAAACCAATAACAGACAATTTGAACTGGTAAAATGTAAAGAGTAAGCAGGTGATAAACCAGTGGGATCTCTAGGATGTTCACACTGTGGACCTGCTGCTCACGACCTCCAGGGACACTTGTCTCTCTGTGATCCGACCGGCGCTGGAGGCGTCACCTCCACGAGCAGTAAAAACCTCTGCACCTGTTTTCACACTGTCTGATGTTAATGACAGAGCGGCTCAGCGATGATCCTACGTGAGTTCATCACTTTTTGAACTTTTTGAATTTTTATGGATTTCAAACCCACAAAAGAACAACAGGCTCCTCCAGATGAAACCACGGTCTGTGAAGCTGCAGCAGGAACCCGTCTGTCCTGTCCAGACTCAGGTTCTGATCCTGTCGTCCTCTAAATCTGCTCGTTTCAGTTCTTTCGAGTTCTTTCATGCTGCATCGTGCTGCAGGACGTTACGGCCGAGGAACCCTTGAGCAGGGCACTAAACAACCGATCCCTCACAGCGTCCAGGTGTGAAGTGGGTGAGTGTGAGAACAGGCAGGACGCGACAGGAGGAGGAGAGAGAGAGTTCCTGATAAATCAAGTTTAAACTAGAAGATTCCTGCAGAGAGAAGTTCCACCAGCCTCAGACGACACTATTTCATTTCCTGCTCTTTAGATCGTAAACGTACGTGACTTCACAGTCGGCCGTCAACTCTCACGTACAAACACAAACTACTGTTTTCACACAGAAGCATAAACAATTCAACACGAGGATTCAGATCATCGTCATCTGCTGAAACTGAATAAAACCAAACGACTTCATTTCTCACAAACACGTCAACGAATCAGAGTCGACCACGTTCAGCAGCGTCAGCAGAAAACCTGCTGAGTCAGTGCAGCGTCAGAACATCCATAAAGTTTTAATGGTTCACCACGAAGAAGCAGAAGTCATCTAACCTCCCGTCGGTCTGGAGATCATTAGAGGAAACTGTGCACGTTCAGGGAACCATCACAATAATCACCCTGATCATCAGAAGGACATCTCCACTCTATGTTAGGGGGCGTGTCTGAATAGTCTAGTTAGGGGGCGTGACTGAATAGACTAGTTAGGGGGCGTGACTGAATAGTCTAGTTAGGGGGCGTGACTGAATAGACTAGTTAGGGGGCGTGTCTGAATAGCCTAGTTAGGGGGCGTGACTGAATAGTCTAGTTAGGGGGCGTGACTGAATAGTCTAGTTAGGGGGCGTGACTTAATAGACTAGTTAGGGGGCGTGTCTGAATAGCCTAGTTAGGGGGCGTGTCTGAATCGCCTAGTTAGGGGGCGTGTCTGAATAGCCTAGTTAGGGGGTGTGTCTGTTTAGCCTAGTTAGGGGCGTGGCCGAAAAGACTAGTTATGGGGCGTGTCTGAATAGCTTAGTTAGGGGGCGTGACTGAATAATCTAGTTAGGGGGCGTGACTGAATAGCTTAGTTAAGGGGCGTGTCTGAATAGCCTAGTTAGGGGGTGTGTCTGTTTAGCTTGGTTAGGGGGCGTGTCTGAATAGCCTAGTTAGGGGGCGTGTCTGAATAGCCTAGTTATGGGGCGTGTGAGAACAGGCAGGACGCGACAGGAGGAGAGAGAGAGTTCCTGATAAATCAAGTTTAAACTAGAAGATTCCTGCAGAGAGACGTTCCACCAGCTTCAGACGACACTGTTTCATTTCCTGCTCTTTAGATCGTAAACGTACGTGACTTCACAGTCGGCCGTCAACTCTCACGTAGAAACACAAACTACTGTTTTTACAACAGAAGCATAAACAATTCAACACGAGGATTCAGATCATCATCATCTGCTGAAACTGAATAAAACCAAACGACTTCATTTCTCACAAACACGTCAACGCATCAGAGTCGACCACGTTCAGCAGCGTCAGCAGAAAACCTGCTGAGTCAGTGCAGCGTCAGAACATCCATAAAGTTTTAATGGTTCACCACGAAGAAGCAGAAGTCATCTAACCTCCCGTCAGTCTGGAGATCATTAGAGGAAACTGTGCACGTTCAGGGAACCATCACAATAATCACCCTGATCATCAGAAGGACATCTCCACTCTTTGTTAGGGGGCGTGTCTGAATAGTCTAGTTAGGGGGCGTGTCTGAATAGCCTAGTTAGGGGGCGTGACTGAATAGACTAGTTAGGGGGCGTGTCTGAATAGCCTAGTTAGGGGGCGTGGCTGAATCGCCTAGTTAGGGGGCGTGTCTGAATCGCCTAGTTAGGGGGCGTGTCTGAATAGCCTAGTTAGGGGGTGTGTCTGTTTAGCCTAGTTAGGGGGCGTGACTGAATAGCTTAGTTAAGGGGCGTGACTGAATAGCTTAGTTAAGGGGCGTGTCTGAATAGCCTAGTTAGGGGGTGTGTCTGTTTAGCTTGGTTAGGGGGCGTGTCTGTTTAGCTTGGTTAGGGGGCGTATCTGAATAGCTTAGTTATGGGGCGTGTCTGAATAGCTTAGTTAAGGGGCGTGTCTGAATAGCCTAGTTAGGGGGTGTGTCTGTTTAGCTTGGTTAGGGGGCGTGTCTGAATAGCTTAGTTAGGGGGTGTGTCTGTTTAGCTTGGTTAGGGGGCGTGTCTGAATAGCTTAGTTAGGGGGCGTGTCTGAATAGCCTAGTTAGGGGGTGTGTCTGTTTAGCTTGGTTAGGGGGCGTATCTGAATAGCTTAGTTAGGGGGCGTGTCTGAATAGTCTAGTTAGGGGGCGTGTCTGAATAGCTTAGTTAGTGGGCGTGTCTGAATAGCTTAGTTAGGGGGCGTGTCTGAATAGCCTAGTTAGGGGGTGTGTCTGTTTAGCTTGGTTAGGGGGCGTGTCTGAATAGCTTAGTTAGGGGGCGTGTCTGAATAGCTTAGTTAGGGGGCGTGTCTGAATAGCTTAGTTAGGGGGCATGTCAGATGTTAGCGATGTGAGACGTACGATCTGCACGAGGTGTTTCAGGAGCGTTGGTGTTTAGAGAAGAGAGAAACTCCCTTCACCTCAGACTTCAGAACTTTCACTTCAAACCGTGAAGCAGCTTGATCTGAAAACTAATTTCTGACCCGTGTGTTTCTCCAGCGGAGTCGTACCTGGTCGTGTGGTGTAAACCACCTTGTAGCTTTCAAACTGTCCTTTCGGCTCCTTCCACAGAACCTGCAGCTTCGTGGGACTCAGGACTTTGGCTCGGAATCTTCGCGGCGATGAAACTGGGCGGAGACAGAAGGACACAAACAGCTTTACGAGATAAACATCGGATTAAAACTGTAAATATAGGAATGAGTGGATAAAACAGATGATCCCTGTCATGCAGCATCCACAAGTCCAAGGTTTGGATTTGAGACTAAATGCATATTAGTGGGTTTGATCCATAACCCTGGATTGAGTTCAGTTTTCTTATGGTAAATTTTCCAACAGAGGGTTCCACCTCTTATGTATTAACGTGACCATATGTTGTGTTTAATAAAGTGACAGAAGTGTCCTCAGCAGCCTGGTTGTCTCGCTGGGGGACGTTTGACGGAGACGCAGGTTGTTCCTGCTCGGTGATGCATCGATCGACTTGTCAGACTGAACTCCCTCCAGGGTGATGGTGCTCGCTCCATCTGGTCTCAACAGTTAGGAAGGAAAGAACACGAGAGAGGAGGATGAATCTCATCCGAACGGGAGGACACACTTCAGAGAGAGAGAGAGAGATTAGATCGATGTCACATTAAAAAGCAAAGTCCCATTCTCCTCCTCTTCCTCATCCTCGTCTTCCTCGTCTATCATGCTCATTTGTCCCTGTGGGCGAACGACAGGTCTTCCTCTGTGTTCCACTTACCGGCGGCATCAAAGCAACGCCCCTGCCTTTCTTCCTGATTAATCCCCCCCCCCCCCATGTATCCTTCAATCATTTCATTCTCACCCTCGCTCTTCCTCTCTCTCTCTCTCCCTCTCTCTCCCTCTCTCTCTCTCTCCCTCTCTCTCTACTCCCCCGTCCCGATCTCATTTGCTTTCTTTTCCTTCTCTTGCTGCGTCTGTGCTTTGAAATCGTCGTCAGGAGAAAGAGGAGGATGAGAGGAAGGAGTGAACGAGACTCTGTTTTAACTGCATGAAGAGAGAGAGAGAACAAAGGGACACCGAAGGGAGAAGGTTCTGGAATAGCATGAGAACTATTCCTCTCCTGTAGTCAGACGTTCAGCACATCGACCACCAGCTGAAACTCTAGATCCTCTTTACGACGGCCTCGACCTGTGAAACCATCAGAAAGTCAACAACGCTGCGTCACGCCCACTTTATCCCACTTCTCCAAAGTGTGATGCTGATTGACGGAGCAGTGTTGTTGTGATTTCAGATTCAAACACTGGAGCGAGGCCATTGTAAAGCGCTGCGATGCCAACAACCACATCTCCAGGTCAACAACCACATCCCCCCATCACTTTCACACCGGCAGAGCCAAATCCCAGAGGAGGAGAACTCATGGAGAAGCATTCCACATCTCCGTTTGTCAACGACACAAAACAAAAAGATAAGCCACGGGCTGCAAAACAAAAAACCCACAAACTTGTGTGTTTGTGTCCTCGTCATGAGGTGAGCCATCTGCTGCGCCGACTTCTTTAAATACACAGACGGTGAGAGACAGGAGGCTGAGAGGGACGGTTCACCCAAAACTAAATCATCAGAGAACCTTTAGAGGATGTGTGTGTGTGTGTGTGTGTGTGTGTGTGTGTGTGTGTGTGTGTGTGTGTGTGTGTGTGTGTGTGTGTGTGTGTGTGTGTGTGTGTCTGTTTGGGACAAAATGCAGCCGGGTCATTTACAGTGATGATAATAAATATGATGTTTGAATATTCAGGGGCAGATCCTTTTAATGTCATCGATGATCCGGATGTTTATGGGATGATATTTGAGAGTGTTTATGAAATGTGCTTCAGATTCAGATGAAGTGTGAATCTCACTGAGGCTTCATAAGGAGGCTGCTGGTGGAGGAGTGTGTGTCCCTCTGGTTCTGTGATGTGCTGACGGAGCTAATCCCACAGTCGTGTTGAGGACGACACAGTTTTGAAGTTAATTATCATCTTTCTTTGAATCAGCTTCTTCCAACAACACAGGATTTAGTCGAGCTGATGAGATTTAACACATAAACAGATTTTCGGGTGAACCGCCGCTTTCACACGAGTCGTCATCTGCAGAAAACATAAACCCATGTAGGTACGTGAAGAAACTTGAGTTCAGCACTGGGAGGATAATCCCAGTTTCAATGGAGAGAGCTTGAAGTCGGCGCATTCAACAGCAGGCAAATATATTTATATACAAACACACATGAGGAATACTGAAGCAATTATCTCACCGACCTGGGGAAGAGAGCGAGGGCTGGATTTCAGCTCAGGGTTTATCTCTCATCTGCAGAGAGCTGCTCAAATCCCAAATGACTCCAGACGCAGATACTTCGCACCTCTCTGTTTGTTGTGCAGTGGAACCGCGTGTGCGAATGTTGTGTGTAGCCGTGTCAGTGCGACTGGAGTGTGAGCATGTGTGTGCATGAATTATTTACGTTTGCCCAAAACAGGAGGAAAATTGAACTCCGGTGCACATACAAATCTTTGTGCAGCTTTTTATCTGTGAAGCTTTAGTTTTAGAAACCTGGTTCCTTTGCAGCCACGCACACACACACACACACACACACACACACACACACACACACACACACACACATGTACATGCACACTTCTCTGTGAGATTGTATTCTCACACAGAAACATGTATTGAATACTGAGGAAACCTCCTGGTGAAGACAAAGGCCTCAAGTGTGAAGATGAAAATTGAATCTTCATCTACTTTTCCTGGAGAATCTTGTGCAAGCAGCCGACACCGGTCAACGGGGGGTGGGGGGGGGGGGTCAACGTGTGTCACCTTAAGCATCATGGGATCAGATCATAAACTGTAAACACAGATGAAAGACACGTCTGCACGTTGGAGACTGAATATGTTGGATAAGCACACCGCCATTTTGTATTTTCAACGTCATTTGCAGCAGTGATCCCGGTGTGGAGCCACGCTATCAAGGTCCCGCCCATACACGTGTCGACCAATCAGGAGTCAGTATCCTGATTGAAACATTCAATCAACGTCTACTGCAGCCAGCCACCAGGGGGCGATCGAGATGTTTTGGCTTCACTGTTCGAGAACAGTAATGTCGTCCATCTTGATTTACGGACTATGTCCCATTAATTTTGGCATGCGGCAGGTAGAGGGCGCTGTTCTTACAAACCAGAGATAAAGCTTTTATAGTTTTTATAAACTGATGTCGGACGTTCTCAGAAATGAAACGTAGAGAAGCTGTGACCTAGAACATCTCTGACATGGGACCACAGTCCACACCAGCGTTTCCCTGCAGGTGGAGAAACCACAGATCAAACCTCAGAGGCTGAACTGGGCCACTGACGTTTTCTTTGACCTTAAACTGGGATTCGGTGACAGGCGTCTGCTGGGAGAGGAATTTAGGACGAGACTAAGTAATTAGTTATTAACAGTGCTCGCTAACCTTTTCTACAATCTGCAGTGAAACCTGGGAAGCAGAGAACAGGATGAACACTGCAGATTAAACAAAAACACCTTGAAAAGGTTCAACTCAGTTATCAACACAGAATAAATATGAATCTGAGGTCGACTGTTATCTCAGCTCGTCTGACTCGAGGACTTGAGGAGTTTCTGGAACCTGTCCAGATCGTAACTCCTCAGCTCCTCTCACTGAGGCGCCCTCGCTCAGGAATGCTGTGGTTTCAGTTCACTGGCCAAAAACCAGTAAGTGACTCTGCTGCTCCAACGTCAAGCTGCAGCTTCACCGGGTCGGTCGGGGGGGGGAGTCGATTTAACATCTCAATATATACAGGCTACGGTAAAACACACATTTACCACTATTATCTAATATTCACTCAGGTTATTTTTTATTTATAAGGGCCAAATCTTTACTGGTTTTAGTTTCTCACTTCTCAGTTTGATTAACATGAGGTTGATGGTTCACTGAGTTGAGATAAGGTTAATCTTCACTGACCCACGTACCTCAGATAACCAGGCAGTAGCTTCTAGTGATTCAAAGACCATGAGGTTTATAAAAGGTGTTCCACAGGGCTCTATCCTGGGTCCTCCTCTTTTCACTTCTTCACCTGAAACCAGCAGCTTGATGAAGTGAGTCTGATGTGTGAGTGTGAACAAGAGAAAGTTTCCTCCTGTTTCTATGTTCATTGTATGCACCAATTACCAGAGCAAATTCCTTGTAGGTGTAAACCTACTTGGCAATAAAATACTTCTGATTCTGATTCTGATTCTTCTCTCCCTGAGCGTCTGTGACTCTGCTGAGTGGGTTCCATCTCCTGAGAGAACAACTGACTGAGAGTCACAGACACAATCAGCTGAAGAGTGAAGCTGAACTGAGATCAGTTAAAAACACTCTGAAGTTAATAAAAAACTGAGTTTATCTCCAATATTCAGCAGGAAACTGTGAAACATGAAGAGTTCTGAACAGAGTTTGGTGGATTTGACAGCGGTTGATGCACAGTGATGATGTCACTTCTTTGTGGATCTGATCTCTGCAGCATCGAGCAGGTCTGGTCCTGTTTCAGGTCTGAAAGCTTCCTGATGCAGAATGTGTTAACGTGAAGAACCAAACTGACTCGGGGCCAAACGTCTCTACGTTAGCGTCACATTCTCACTTCAAACAAACTGGAAACACAAAGCGTCATCGTGACTCCCGCTTGCACTCGATCAGCTGATCTCACAGTCTGAACATCGATCTACAGAGAAGCTGTGAGCAGAGCGTCGGTCAAAGGTCAACACCGGGGTCAAAGAGGCTCTGTGTTAAAGAGATAACGTGTTCATCTCTGAATAAGTTCAACAGAGTGAGAGACGACAGGAAACAAGGAGAGAACATGATGTGCATGAGCAGATGGAAGAGAGGATCATGAAGAGGTAGAAGATTTCACATCTGTAACACGAGTTAGAATTCCCTTTGAACAGATAAATAAATAATCTGAACACGTGTGGATGAATCTCAGGGCGACAGAACACGCCACAGCCGTCTGTCGGCAGAACACGTCTCCTCATTAGGAGTTCAGCAACCCCCCCCCCCCCACCGAGACAAACACCAGAGGGAAATTCAATGAAAAACGAAAACTTCTAAATAAAAATTCTTTGAGGACGAAGCTGCAGAAAAACAAGCGATGTGTTTCCACACCAGCGCCACAGTGAGGTCTGCTGAGGCTGCAGTAAATGATTCATCACGAGGACACGCCCACCACACGTGTGTTCAGCAGAACCTCTCGTTCACGTCCAGATCAGCAGCGTCTGTGAGGTCGAGCTCACAGTGAATCAAGATGGAGGAAACCCTGAGGTCAGCTGTTTTCAATCTCCTGCTTCACACGTGGAACTCAACTCTTTGCTGTTTGTAGGTTTTCATCCCTGATTTAAAAGCTATTTCACACAACAAGCTGAAGCTCTGCAGAAACAAGAGAGACAAGCTTCATCATGATGAGGAAGCTGTCGGTCGTGTTCGGAACCACAGAACTTCTGGTGTTCCTGTGGCAGAGCTAGAAACTGGTTCTCCTGGTTCACGGAGTCAGACCTGTGTCTAGCTCTACCGCTGGGGAACGTCCTCACAGTTTATCACCGGGATTGAACACTCGGACTCTCAGTGACCAGGAAACGTCACGTTCGGCCCCGCGGGACGTTTTGTTAGAAAGCTGCTGTAGCTGTGCGTGATGCCCCCTGCTGGCCTCGGAGTAGAAGGCAGGTTAGTGGTGGCACTTACCTTGGCCTCGCGCCGGCTGAGGGACCAGAGAGATGAGAACCAAGCCCAGCAGGCACAGACCCGGCCTGACGGAGCAATGCATCCTGGGACAGCAAGACGTGACCTGAGCAGGAGAGGGGGAGGACAGAGGAAGAGGAGGGAGAGGAGGAGAGGAGGGAGAGGGAGAGAGGATGGAGAGGAGAGAGATACAGAGGAAGAGGAGGGAGGGGAGGGAGAGGAGGGAGGGGAGGAAGAGGAGGAGAGGAGGGAGAAGAGGAGAGGAGGGGGAGGGAGAGGAGTGAGAGGAGGAAGGGGAGGAAGAGGAGGGAGAGGAGGGAGAGGAGGGAGAGGAGGGAGAGGAGGAAGAGGAGGAGAGGAGGAGAGGAGGAGAGGAGGGGGAGGAGGAAGAGGAGGGAGAGGAGGGAGATACAGAGGAAGAGGAGGGAGAGGAGGGAGAGAGGAGGGAGAGGAGGGAAGGGAGGAAGAGGAAGGAGGGGAGGAAGAGAGGAGAAAGAGAGGAGGAAGAGAGGAGGAAGAGGAGGGAGAGGAGGGAGAGGAGGGAGGAGTGAGTGAGAGAGCAGAGGAACTTGAATCCTCCTCTGGTCTAAAATGTAAAAACCTTCGTCTCTAAAATGTCAACAGGACCAAACATGAAATTTGATTCAGGATTAATCTGATGTTCAGATTTCTGTCTGTAAATTTGCACAAAGTCTTCATTTCATAATTCTTACTTCATATAATGAAAGATAATAATTTAATAACCAACGAGAGAAGCTTCATGATGATTTATCAGTGAGTTTTTTCAACCCATTCAAGAGTTAAACTGGAAACAGATTCTGATGCTTATCAATATCAATGTGATTTTATTAATTAGTCCCAAATGACACATTTCTCATCATTTCGGAGGATTTCAACCTGAACGTGGATCAAAGTGAATCAGATCCTGAATTAATATATAAACTCTGAAGGAGCCGGAGGTGAAACACGAACATCTCTAAAAATCTGTTTCCACTCAACCAACACACAACGTTTTCAATATAACGTTAGAAAACCTGAAGAAAAAATGTCATTCATTTATGATTATTAACAACAGAGCACGTTGGTATTTTCACCAGGTGAGATTCAAAGTTAGAGAAACACGTGTGAGTGTAAAATGTTCCTGTCGTGGATCTGCTGCGTGTTTCCAACAGAGACATGACGCGCACAGAAACACGCGTGAGTGTAAATACGTATAGAGACATGACGCGCACAGAAACACGCGCAGAGGACGATCCAGAACCAGGTGTGACTCCTGAGGAACTTTGTGTTTCCAGGAGATGAAGCTCAGAGGAGCTCAGGTGAGCTGAGCACGCGCCACCCGCAACACGCTGCGTGTGCGTAAAGGCGCGCGCGTGTGTCCGCGGGTTCTCTTTAGGTTGCACGGGTTTTATTTAGTGTGTATTTGAGTGTTGGATTAGAGAGAGAGAATAAAAGATGAAGAGCAGACGCACCTCCTCAGCTCCGATGTTCTCCTCCTCAGAAAATATGTTCTCCTCCTCAGCTCCTCAGTTCTCCTCCTCAGAGCAGATGTTCTCCTCCACAGCTCCTCAGTTCTCCTCCACAGCTCCGATGTTCTTCTCCTCAGCTCCTCTGTTCTCCTCCACAGAGCAGATGTTCTCCTCCTCAGCTCCTCTGTTCTCCTCCACAGAGCAGATGTTCTCCTCCTCCTCTCCGGACCGATGACTGGAGCTCCCTGCTCCTCACTGCGCCTCTGACTCCTCCGCTGAGCGCAGGTGACACAGCGCAGCACTACCGGCCCGAGCCCTTCAAAATAAAACCTCCTCACAGGGCTCAGCTGCAACACACATGCATTCCTCAGTATTACAGTATTACAGTTTACACTACTACAGTGTAGTAGTACTGATAGGCCTAGTACTAGTACTCTGTTTGAAGCTGTGTGGCCGGTGCAACTCGACCCGTTTCCAAGGATCCTTCAGATGCATCCTTCTGAGAACCAAAGGCTCAGAAGGTCGGACACTTCCGGTCTAAAACAATCCCAGAATTCAACTGATCAGCTGAAGGTGCACGTGTGGTGTCTGTCTGCAGTAAAGGTCATGAACCCCACCTCCTCCTCCATGTTAGCAGAAGGGACGTGGATCTCCTAACGTTCGGAGGAAGTGAATTCCACAACCTCCTCTTGTCAACACAACAACTACAACAGATTTGATAAGAGTCCAAACAAATTCTTTTTATAATTTACATCTGAGCTTCTTGTGATTATGACTTTTAATTAACATGCAGTGAGAAATAAGAAAAGGAGAAAGTGAAATCCTCCCGTAGAGAACACAGATTCTGAGATGAGTGAAGTGGGAGCGTCCTCAGAGGCAGAAGGTGAAAGTGAACGGCTGCACCACGGAGGGAATGTGTTATAACATGTTTCAACATTTAAGTTGAGCAGAAGAAACTGTTGTGTAACCACGAGAGGGAAGAGGCTCGATGGCAGCGAGGCCGGAGGGAGACGCAGACGAGACCTTAAATGAGACGTGCACTTAAATCTAATGAGAATATGAACGTGTTAGATATTAATATGTGAAAATACGTGATACATGTAATGATGATTCTTGGGTTAGGGTTATTGAGCTCAAGCAAGAGAGACAGAAAGAGAAATAGCACAGATGATAAAAGTGTAAAAACAAGATAAAATGAAACATCAAAAAATAGAAGGAAAACCCAAGAGGATGCAGTTTTACAATTTATTAACTTTACATTAACTGTTTACACCTGGTTGGAGCAAATGATGTCATCACATCTCTTATCTTAATATAAATTTCAAACATCTTTATTCATATTCATGTTCCCTTCACTTTCAGCCCTGAATAGATTGAGGTTTTATTTTGAACACAGAGCTGTGTGACTTCCTGTGTCTCTGCTGTTTGCTGAGCTTCACTGAGCTGCTCCCCTCCTCCTCCTCCTCCTCCTCCTCCTCCTCCTCAGTTGAGACTTGCAGAGCAGCTCTGGGTGTTTCCCTTTTCATTCACCATCATCCCTGCAGCTACTCATTCCTTCAGCTGGTTTAATGTGAGGCGAGGCTGCACAACAGAAATGCCTGTGAGTGGCCGCGGGGCCTCGATGTGTCATGTGACCTCTGGCTACAAGTGTTACTGCTGCTCAGCGCCGAGGCCGCGGCTCCGGCAGGTGGATCAGAGAAGAAGAATGAAAACACTCTGTCGTAGAAAAAAAAACTTTCCCTCAGGTTTGAAACGTTTGAGGAAACGAAAGCAGAAACAAATGACCAAGAAAACAACAAATCCTCATCTGCTTTGTACTGTTCTACATCCTCAGCTGACAGAAACACAACAGGTTGAATCTGAATTAAAGTTCCAGTCGTTCATAAAGTCAAGTTGAATTTCTGCTTATTTAATATTCAGCACGTTGGCATAGCAGCCTGAGTTTAATGAGACAGAGACGTTTCCTTCAGGTGTCATCATAAAAACTATTGTTTATTATCGTCAGTTTAATCTAATGTCACATTTGACTTTATGAGAAAGAAACTGGAGCCTGTGCAGAGTCACCTGTTGATGTTCCCTGGTTCAACCACCAGGGGGCGACACATGAGAAGTGATCAGTTTCACCAGGAAGAAACTGAAGAAGAAATACAAGTCAACAAATCAATCAGTCACATGATAATAATGAGAACCTCTTTAAGACCGTGACCTCTCAGGGACCAGAACTCGGTCCTGGTGGATCTGAGGGAACTGGTGAGCTTCTGGTTCTGGTTCTGGTTCCATGTGAACTGTGGGTTTGGTACCGTTGTGTTTGAACTGGTTCTGGTTAAGATTTGGTCTTAAAACCCACAGAAACACAGAAACCTTTGTTCATGGAGCTGAATTGGAAAATATTTGTTATAAGTAGTTCAAACTTCTACCTGGTCATTAGATGCATATTTCATCATGTGATCATAACCTGTAGATAACGAGCAGCAGCTTGGGACTAATGACTACTTGTCCTGTGATGTGGAAATTGCTGTGTTTCTGAATCTGAGTCACAGGAGTCGAGTTCTTCAGGATTCAAGTCCCCAGCTGCAGCCGAGCGTCCTGGGGGTCCTTGGGGTCCACCTGCAGGTTTCGGGCCCCTCACCTGCAGGTCCTTTGGGTCCTGCTGCAGTTCCTTGGGGCCCCTCACCTGCAGGTCCTCTGGCCCCCTCACCTGCAGGTCCTTGGGGTCCTGCTGCAGGTCCTCGGGGCCCCTCACTTGCAGGTCCTTGGGTCCTTTGAGTCCTGGTGCAGGTTCTTGGGGCCCCTCACCTGCACGTCCTTGGGGCCCCTCACCTGCAAGTCCTTGGGGTCCTGCTGCAGGTCCTCGGGGCCCCTCACCTGCAGGATGTTGGGGTCCACCTGCAGGTCCTCTGGGCCTCTCACCTGCAGGTCCTTGGGGTCCTGCTGCAGGTCCTCGGGGCCCCTCACCTGCAGGATCTTGGGGTCCACCTGCAGGTCCTTGGGGTCCTGCTGCAGGTCCTCGGGGCCCCTCACCTGCAGGTCCTCGGGGCCCCTCACCTGCAGGTCCTTGGGACCCCTCACCTGCAGGTCCTTGGGGTCCTGCTCTGCACCCTGATGGGGGTCTACTCCTCTGTTCCTGTTGAATACGTCTGCACAGGCTCAGTTAAAAGTCACTCACCTGAAATCCCATAAGTCCTGAGGAATTTGCGGGGCCGCCGCCGCCGTCCGTCCCGGAGACGTGTTGGAGGACGTGGGACAGGATCTGACAGCTGACACCTCGTGTCCATGCTTTTTGACGACACGTCAGTGATAAGAAGGTCAGTTCACACGGCGTCTTCCTCTTCTTGACCTGCTGCTCATCCTCTTCCCTCCAGAAGCTTCTGAGCCTGACCTCTGACCTCTGACCTGGTTTATGAACCATCAGTCACAGAAGGTCTCCGCTCTGACACACAGAATGTCCACTGGAAGGAGAAGGTTCCTTCTCCAGAGCTAACACAGAGATTTACACTCATGTCTGTTAACGTGTTGCATCTTTGATTCTGAACATTTACTTTAATAATGATCTGTAGTTATAAAGCAGCCGATACAAAGTGTTTCACAGAAGGACAAAGATCAAAAGGATCAAATTAATGTAATAATAATAATCATTAGATACGACATCATTTAAAACGTCAAAAGAAATGAATGAAAACACAAATAACAACAAATTGAATTCAGGTTTTCAATAAATTAAAGTTAAAGGAGACAAACAAGGTTTCAGTGTTTACAACACAAAAGGTCAAACATTTCAAAATAAAAGAGGACATAATAACATAATGATGTCAAGAGTCAAGATCCTGACTTTCAATGGGTCCAGCTCAAAATACACTGGATCCTACAAATCCCATCATGCAACTTGATCTTTCATTAAACAAACTTCCAGTGTGAGAAGATTATTTTCTTTCTCCTGCAGAGCCACAGAAAACATATGAAGCAACAGGAATATTGATCCTTTAAATATTGTGATTATTTAAACTGTTCATCATCAATGTTAAGAAAAGGTTCCACTTCCTCTTCCCCTGATCGTGAACCTTGACCCTGTTCAATCACATGACCTCTACACTCTGACCTTTGACCTTTTGTTTTATTTTCACAAACTCAGGATTTCTTATCTCGACAGTTTGTCAGATGTTATTTTATTTTATTTCTTATTCACATGAGAAATGCATCTTTAAGCAAATACAAACATTTTCAGGTGAAAAATCTAAAGATATGAAAAAAGATTAGTGAGCCTCAGACATATATCTTAATATCGATTTATGCTCAACGTCAGAAACCAATCGAGTCTCGGTCCTCTGCGTTAACGGATATGGACGATAAACATGAAAATGGGAAGTACCACTGTGAACCACGGGGGGGGGGGGGGGGCAGTGTCATATCTCCAAACAGAATGAACGAGCCTTAATAGTCTTTTCTCATCGTGTCATTCTGTGATGATATTTAGTTTCCTCATAAAATCTGCAGGTTTCAGTGTTTCAAACAATATCACACAGTAACACACAACCTGCAGAGAGTAACACACAGTAACACACAACCTGCAGAGAGTAACACACAGTAACACACAACCTGCAGAGAGTAACACACAGTAACACACAACCTGCAGAGAGTAACACACAACCTGCAGAGAGTAACATACAGGAACACACAACTTGCAGAGAGTAACACACAGGAACACACAACCTGCAGAGAGCAACACACAGTAACACACAACCTGCAGAGAGTAACACACAGTAGCACACAACCTGCAGAGAGTAACACACAGTAACACACAACCTGCAGAGAGTAACACACAGTAACACACAACCTGCAGAGAGTAACACACAGTAACACACAACCTGCAGAGAGTAACACACAGTAACACACAACCTGCAGAGAGTAACACACAGTAACACACAACCTGCAGAGAGTAACACACAGTAACACACAACCTGCAGAGAGTAACACACAACCTGCAGAGAGTAACATACAGGAACACACAACTTGCAGAGAGTAACACACAGGAACACACAACCTGCAGAGAGTAACACACAGTAACACACAACCTGCAGAGAGTAACACACAACCTGCAGAGAGTAACATACAGGAACACACAACCTGCAGAGAGTAACACACAGTAACACGCAACCTGCAGAGAGTAACACACAGTAGCACACAACCTGCAGAGAGTAACACACAACCTGCAGAGAGTAACACACAACCTGCAGAGAGTAACACACAGGAACACACAACCTGCAGAGAGTAACACACTGTAGCACGCAACCTGCAGAGAGTAACACACAGTAACACACAACCTGCAGAGAGTAACACACAGTAACACACAACCTGCAGAGAGTAACACACAACCTGCAGAGAGTAACACACAGTAACACACAACCTGCAGAGAGTAACACACTGTAGCACGCAACCTGCAGAATGTCATCGTTACTGAATCTGGAGCTGAGGGACGACTACACAAGTAAAAACAGATCGACAAATACAAAAGAGAGTTGAAAACAAAGCACTTGAGTTTGTTGTTGCTCTTCTTCACACGTCGTCTCACTCCTCACTTCCTTTCTGGGAATCAAGCATCATGGGAAGTGGATGGAAAAGTAAACACAGATGAGGGAGGGGCTGGAGGTGTGTGTGGGTGGGTGGGGGGGGGGATGTGTGTGTGTGTGTGTGTGTGTGTGTGTGTGTGTGTGTGTGTGTGGATGAGTGGTCAGATGAGGTTAAAAGTCCAAAGCGTTGCATTGAAGGAAACACCAGCTGTTGGAGTGATGTCGACAACATGTCGCCCTCTAGAGTCCGTTTACAACATGACACAATTAAAACAAAATAAGCAATTTTCAAAATAAATATCATACAATAATAATTATTTTACAGTTTCTCATCACGAATATTTACACCTTGTGAATCATGTACAGAGTATTTTAGAAACGTAAAATCTGTCAAATAGACTTAAAAATTGAAAAAACCTTTTCAAACATAAAAAAGAGCTTTAAGCTTGTTTAGAATAAACAAGTAAACAAACCGGTTTATTCTTATTATTTTAAATCGTCGAAGTCGTCGTTGGATGAGACAAACGTCAGTTTAACGTTTAATCTCGTTACAAAGAGATTCACAAAGTCACAAACCTTCTTTTTTCACCTCCAACGTTAAACTGGTTCATTAACTTTAAATAAAGATGGACGACTTAAAGGCTCCCATAAGTGAAGCCAAACTGCCCCCCCCCTGGTGGCCAGCTGCAGTACAGGTCACAAACCCCGCCTCCGCCATGTTAACTAGCTGCTAGCTGCTAGCTGCTAGCTGCCTCACACAATGATGTATTTCATCCCAACAACACAACTTTATTTCCACTTGTGTTTTTTGTGTCTCAATTCCTCTCTGACGCCCTCAAGAGGTAATCTGATTACCAGGAGCACATTCCTGTGCCAGGTGTAGATGCGGTGACTTCATCAAAGTCCGGACGCCTCACAAACCGTCTCACTCTCAGAGTTCTGTCCCTCCTCAGTGGTCGGTCTCCTCCATCACCTCCATCACCACCGTCCGGGGGCCGGTCAGGATCAGGTGGCTGACGCTGCGGTAGTCCAGGTCCAGGACGCTGTGCCCGTTGACCGACACCACGAACTGACGCACCTGTCGGTGAGAGGGGGGGGGACCACAGTGATGAACGGCTTGTGTTGGATGTTCTCTGGTACTTAATGGTGTTAGTGTAAAGAGCATCGAACGTTGGTGAACTGATTTGTTTTTTACATCTTAAGTGACTACATTTCCCATGATGCCTACCTTCATCCCTGCAGCGGCCGCTGGGCCACAGGGCTCCACAGCCTGGATGTGACAGGGTCTGTTTCCTCTCACCACAAACCCCCAACCCACAGCGTCACCCACAATCTGCACACACACACACACACACACACACACACACACACACACACACACACACACACACACACACACACACACACACACACACACACACACACACACACACACACACACACACACACACACACACACACACGTTTGTGCTGCTCTCCTCAGATGCATTTAAAGATGATCCCTCATCTCTTCTCAGAATGTTACATGTTAAAACCTTAAAATGTTTAAAAACGTCAAGATGTCAAACTGTCAAACTGTTGAAATATTAAAACCTTAACTTGTTATGAAAGTTAAAAGTTAAAAGTTGCGTGGTTGAGGTGCTGAGCCCTGAGCGGCCGGACGTACAGTGAAGGTTCTCCTGACGTACGGACCTCCCGGCTGCTGCAGCTCCTCCGTGCTCACCGGCCTCTGCAGAACTGAACCGGAAACATGGAAACATCAACATGTTTCATTTCGACTTAACGCAGAAGACAAACAAACAAAATATGGAAATTAATGCTCTGAAACCGAAGATGGAAAAAGTTGTAAAATGTGTGATTTCACAAATACATAAAGATTCTTTATTTCAACTAATCGGATTGTAAGGATCTCGAGTTTCTTCCTCTGAAGTGGTATCAACCCCTGACTGGACAAGTGGCGCCACCTGCTGCTCATCTACATGAATCAACTCTCACTGGTGAAACTGGTGTAAATCAGTTTTTTCCTTCCTCTGGTCAGTGGCCGGCTGGTTTCACCTGACTTGGGGCTGGAGAGGACTGAAGACGAGGATGAAGAGTTGTTGAGGCCGAGCTCTCTCCTGCTGTACCTGCTCCCATCACTGCTGCTCCTCAGCCGGGCTCCTCCCATCAACACCTTCACCTCCTTGGAAGCAGTGACTGATGGAGAGAGAGAGAGAGAGAGAGAGAGAGAGAGAGAGAGAGAGAGAGAGAGAGAGAGAGAGAGAGAGAGAGAGAGAACATGAGGCGTCCTGACTTCCTGCAGAACTCACAACTGACCCAGTTTCTCAGAAGTCCATTGGTCAATTCGAACGGTTAAAGAACCTCCAGAGCCAATAGAATCGAGGGAAAACCTCCCCATCTATTCGTCAACTACACAGAAGCAGGTTCACCTGAGACATGAAGAGAAGAAATCTGATCTAGAACTAGAATCTAGAAGCAAGACGAGCTTCTGTTTGTGAAGCTGAGTCATGAACAACCAACAGTAAACTAACTTCCCTGCAGTGTGAGGTCACATGATGCTGTCTTACTCCAACTTCAGTGTCTGGATATTCTGTTATTTAGTTTTATTACATATTTAATCTACATAGAAAAGTATATTAACATTAATGTGCATTTTTGTCAAAACCTGAAGCTCACATTTTTCATAAAGTTTAGTCGTGCTGAATTATTAAGCTTCATTTTCTGAATTCTGAATTTGCTCAGTGAATTCATCATGAAACAGGATCTCAGGTTTTATTTTCTTCTTGTTGATGTTTTCACTTGATTTGAAAGAAAATCTAGTTTTAAGAAACGAGCTGAATCGATATTCACACGAGATTCTGAGCAGATTCACAGATTTTACAAAGTGAAGAAACAAAAATCAACTCAGTCGCTTCCTCTTTGAATCAGAAACAACACAGACTGAAAAACAAAGCTTGAAACCATTTATCACAAAAACAAGGATTATTCTGAAGCTTCTGAACAGTGATGCAGATAAAACACATTTAGTTTAAGACTCTGACCTTTGACCTCTGACCCCTCCACTTCCTGAACTGTCCTGTCTCCAGGTGGCTGCTGCTCTTACCTGCCGTGCGAGGGCCCATCGCTCCGGTTGGATCCAAACGCTCCGAGAGGAAACTTCCTGAGGACGAATCCAGAAAGAGAAGAAGAGAAACGATGTTTATCTGCTCAAACAGAAGTTAATGGACGATGAGCAGAGGCCTGACGAGCTTCTTCATCAGCTGCTGAGGAGAATCTGAACGTGTCTGCAGGCGAGCGCAGGCGTCCAGTGAGCAGAAGGTGTGTGTGTCTGTGTGTGTGTGTGTGTGTGTGTGTTAAATATTAAACCAGTGAGCAAACAAGCCTCAGCAGCACAGAGGTGGAGGAGACATGTGTTTTCATAAACTCTCTCTGGAAAATAAAAGGAAAAGTTTAAAATACGCTGCAGTTTATGAGCAACTTGAAATGAGCAGATTAAACAATCCTCTCATGGTCCTGTCAGGTAACTGTAACTGTAACTGTAACTATAACTGACAATGTAACTGTAACTGTACTTGTCAGTGTTGCTCACACTCAGGTGAATATAAGTGAAAGTTAATGTGTCGGACGTTTATCATGTTATCATCTTTATTTCTTGCTCTTTTTACATGACCTCATTTTTCCGTTGAAGGATTCCATGATGTGCTTCTGCTGTGATCGCACACACACACACACACACACACACACACACACACACACACACACACACACACACACACACACACACACACAAACTGTTGTCTTGTGGCCTTTGACACACTGACCTCAGACTTTTTATTTGTTTACTCGTCTCTGAGAATCATTTCAATTCAATAAAGCTCTGCTGTGGTAAAGCGGACGACTCCACACGTGACGTGTCGTCAGTCAACACAAAGTTTTACAACCTGACGACAACTTTCAAGTCGTTTTCATTTGACAACACAAAGTTTTTCTATCCACATAAAATCATATACGATCTTTATCTTACACGTCCTGTGACACTGATCAGGTTCATCACATGAACATGTTGCTCCAGGTTCAAGGTAAAGAAACACGTTGTCTCTGGATCAAATCAGAACCTCCCAGAACCTGAACCAGGAGCTGAACCAGAACCTGAACCAGGAGCTGTACCAGAGCCTGAACCAGGAGCTGAACCAGGAGCTGAACCAGGAGCTGAACCAGGACCTGAACCAGGAGCTGTACCAGAGCCTGAACCAGGAGCTGAACCAGGAGCTGAACCAGGACCTGAACCAGGAGCTGAACCAGGAGCTGAACCAGGACATGAACCAGGAGCTGAACCAGGAGCTGGACCAGCAGCTGGACCAGGAGCTGAACCAGCAGCTGAACCAGGAGCTGAACCAGGAGCTGAACCAGGACCTGAACCAGGAGCTGAACCAGGAGCTGAACCAGGACATGAACCAGGAGCTGGACCAGGAGCTGGACCAGCAGCTGGACCAGGAGCTGAACCAGCAGCTGAACCAGGAGCTGAACCAGGACCTGAACCAGGAGCTGAACCAGGAGCTGAACCAGGACCTGAACCAGGAGCTGAACCAGGAGCTGAACCAGGACATGAACCAGGAGCTGGACCAGGAGCTGGACCAGCAGCTGGACCAGGAGCTGAACCAGCAGCTGAACCAGGAGCTGAACCAGGACCTGAACCAGCAGCTGAACCAGCAGCTGAACCAGCAGCTGAACCAGGACCTGAACCAGGACCTGAACCAGGACCTGAACCAGGAGCCGAACCAGGAGCTGAGTGTGGAATCACACATTTCTGTCCCTGGGATGAAGAAAATAAAGATCGTGAAAGTCGTTATAATGAGAAACGATCTCATTATAATGATTTTCTATCTCTAAGTCATAATAATGAGATACTTAGATATTTAGAGAAGGTTTCTCATTATAATTAATTACAGGATCTTAATTGTCTTCATCACAGGGGGAGAAAGGTGCTTCTTTTTCTGAGTGTGAACACACATTGTTGTGTGTTAGTGTTTCACTTCCTGCTCCAGTGTGTGTCCTTCCTCACCTGTGAGGGTTCCCTTTATAAAGATTGTAATGTTCCCACAAGATGAAGGACGAACACTCAGATACATGATGACATCAGATGGTTCTATAGAAGTCTTAATGTTGATGAACCTGCTGTACCACTCTGGTACACTAGGTGGCAGTGTGCAGCTGACAGGTGGCGTCAGAAACCACCAAGAAGACAGAAAGATGGAGGATCAGGCATAGAGGGATCAGGGGTTTCGAACCCCAGCCTGACGTGGTTCCTCCTCTCGCTCCTCTTCCTGGTTCCTGTTTCCAGCTCCTCTCTTCCATAGATATATATCCTCAGTTCTTCTTCTTCTCTTCTGGTTGATCAGATTCACTATGAAGCGTCTGATGCTCCTTGTTCTAAACGAACTGTGTGGACGTGTGAAGGAAACAAAACTTAATCAAACAGTAATCAAATTATTTCACTCATTTAAATAAAAGCACTTTATTAAGCACTTAATTAAAAAATATTTGTTTTCAATCACAGAAAATAGAAATTTATGATTTTATAAAACAAATATCTGCAGTTAAGAAATACAAACGAGAAACACTGCTCAAATCTCTTATATATATATATAATTGAATAATTGAATGGACACGTTTTAGTTTGTGTTCCTAAAGTACTTTTCATACTTCTATTACATTTCGCTGATTCCATTTCATACTTTTACTTCAGTGGGGTTTTGAATACATTCATTTTATGTGTAGTAGTTTTTAAATATGGATTTAGTACTTTTACTTCAGTAAATGATCTATACCTTGAATGGATGTGATCATAAACAGCCATAAAGTAAAAGTGTCACGCTTCATACTCCTAGTGACCAACAGGGGGCGCTGTGGTTGAAGCAGTAGATGATTTCTGGATTCTTTGAACGATTGCAGTGAGTTGAGAAGAGACGTGAAGAAAATCGGCAGATAGTTAATTTTACTGTTGACGGGAGAAAGTTCTCAACATTAGAAACTTTGCTCTGTTCAAATCTTTGTGAGATCAAATATGTTAATTTCAAATCTTATATTGTATTGAAAGAAAATCAGTAAGATTATGAGAATAATCCCTTATTCAAGAAAAGTAAAATTTGTAAGATCAGGATAAAAATCGGAAACTAAAGAATAAAAGTGTGCGCATGTGTGTGTATAAGTGTGGGTGGCATTGTGTGTTTGTGTGTGTGTCTATGTGTGTACATGTGTTTGTATGTGTGGGTGTGTGTGTGTGTTTGAAGATAGTGAGGCAAATAGGACCTTTGTCCACAGTACATAACCGTTCCTGGATTACGATGCTCAAATGTCAGCAGAGTTGATGGATCTGAGTTCTGTCCCACTCTGAACTGCAAACTGAGCAGGAGGCTGGTGAGCAGGTCAGAGACACGTCTCACTGCAGACGTCTCCTCACACTGAGGCTCAAGTGTCCATGAAGGACGTGAAGGATCCTCCACTCCGACCGTCCTCTGGACCACCTGATCTCCAGGTCTGAGTCCAGACACCGGACTGGAGAAGTTCATTTCACTGGTCTGGTCTCAGAGTTCGTCTGAATCTCTTGATCTTTGTCTCTTTACCTCAGTGATCAGCTGGAGACTCGTGATTGACTTTTTAAACATGTTTAACAGCTTGAGTTTCTGTTGACTCACTTTAGGCCTTAAATGACTTTTTTAAACTCAACTTATAAAATATAATTTGTCCACTTTTGTCTCTTTTGCTGAAACCGACTCACGAATCATTTGAACTTCTTCTCTCTTCTTCTAATCCAGTCTGATTCCCAGTAGGTCCAGTGGGTTGCTCCATGTGTGGGTAAAGTGGAGGGCTCAGCATCCTCCTTCCTGTTGTTGCGTCATGTTGCTTCTGCTTCTTCAGCCTTTGACCAGGAAACAAGCCGCTGAGCTGACGGAGGCACTTTGTGTCTCAGTGAAGGAAACACAGACTCACACAGTTTGTCAGGGAAAGTGATGATGAGGCACAAAGAGCTGAAGTTCCTGAAAAACACTGAGACACAACGAGCAGAAGTTTCTAAACTCTCGTCCTCAGAGCGTTTCCTCTTCAGAGTGAGAGCTGGGGGGGGGGGGGGGGGTCCTCAGATCTGATTTAAAGAAATCAATCAAACTTTATTCATATTGCACCTTTCAAACAGATCAACTGCAGTTTAAAGTGTTTTACAGAAAAATACTTAATATGTTTAGAGTAATGGACTCATGCATTTTAAAAGATTAGAAAGATATAATAAGGAAAATAAAATAATGTACATATTATTCAAATAAAAAATTATAAATACAATACAAGTCAATGTAAAAGAAAGAATAAGAAAGACAATACAAATATATAATGTGAAAATAAAATGTTTCTGCAGAAGTGTAATTATCAGTATAGATGCTACTTGAATGGAGATGAAACTCAAACTGTATAATTTAATTTCTACCTGAAGTTACGGTGAATATTCTCCATGTGATGATATGAATTCACAAATACAGTTTGACAAACATGAATTATGAAACATCTTCTAAAAGGAGAAACAGGGCGAGATGTTTTGAAATGGAATAAATGATCATTAGACTGAACTGTAAACAACAGTAATACTTAAGTTTCCCTTTTTTATGACAGAATTATTTATCAAACTCAAAACCTATATAATAATATTTAAGTAAAGAACAGATTACAGGAGGGGAACGGGTTTGCTCTCACATCTGGAGACTCCAGGTGTTCAGACTGAAACTCAATCTGTGTCTTCACTTCCTGTCGGATCGCTCGGCTAATCACGGCCTCAGGTGACGGGACCCGACGGCCAATCAGGATGTGGCTGTGGTCTGTGGAAGGTAATCTGTGCCAGGGGCAGACACACACACACACACACACACACACACACACACACACACACACACAGAGACACTGCAGGCCTCAGACCAAACAGTGAATTAGGATCTTTTGTTTTGATTCTCATGTGTGTGCTCTTTGTACGTGTCTGTGTGTGTGTGTGTGTGTGTGTTGGTCTGTGTGTGTGTTGGTCTCTGTGTGTGTGTGCTCTTTGTACGTGTGCGTGCACCCTGCAGCCGACCATGCATGTACAGTACGTGTGTGGTCTCTGTGAGGTGAGGGTGTTTCCCTGGAGGCGGTGGATGTTCACATCACTTTGAAAGCAGAGACATCAGCACCCCCCCCCCCTCCCCCCCCCCCCCCCATGAACACAATGTTCCCGGCCTGTCGCTGCGAGCGCCGCCTCTGATGTGTTCTCAGAGCGGTGCTGGGAAGAGGAGCTGTGGTTCTCACTCAGGATTCACAGAGCAGATAAACATCTCCACGGCTGGAGGACGGATCTGAAGAGACGAGCTGTCTTCACACTGTGGCGTCTTTTGTCTCCTTGTTTACTGAGGAGACGCCAGTGAGACGTCTCACAGCTCGCCTCGCCGCAGGTTCTACATCTTCATCTGGGAGAGGGAACAGGCAGGGACTGGTTCTACTTGTGTGTCCTGCTGCTGTAGACACAATCAACACAAAGTTCACACTGCTGCTCCAGACTATGTGCTGGAGATAAAGATGGACAACGAGCCCTCTGCTTCAAAGCTATGCCGTAGCCTAGGAGTAGAAATGTGTCCTACATCCTACTCTAGGACATATACCCTACATTGTACCTACAACCTACTCTAGGACGTGTACCCTTCATTGTACCTACATCCTACTCTAGGACGTGTACCCTACATTGTACCTACAACCTACTCTAGGACATATACCCTGCATTGTACCTACATCCTACTCTAGGACATATACCCTGCATTGTACCTACATCCTACTCTAGGACATATACCCTGCATTGTACCTACATCCTACTCTAGGACGTATACTCTACATCGTACCTGAAGCATGACTCTGCCTTTACTCACTCATGCAGAGTTTCAGGTGTATTTTAGTAGAACAGGCGTCTGGCACCAGCTCGGACGTCAGAGACCGGCAGTGGTGCTGGTGGAGCCGGGGTGGAGGTCCCATTGAGACCCTCAGTCCACAGAACCTGGAGCCACTGCTGCTGCAGAGAAGTTCATTCAAAGTTTGGAGAAGCTCGACCTGTTGAACAAAACGTCAAAGTGGTGAAGACGGAGCTGAGCCACAAGGCAAACCTTCCCATAATCCACTGGGGCCTCGCTGGGGGGACATGTCTGTCCAGACCTCACTGGAGGGACATGTCCCCTCTGTCGGGGGCTACCTCGACCACCTCGTCCTTCATCACAGGAAGTGAAGGTCATCCGAGGACGGAGAAGAAGACGTGTTCTACTTGGTCCACAGATTGTTTACAACTTGTCAAAATAAAAGCAAGGTAGTTCAGCTCAATACAAAACAAACGTTGTGCTTTTACTTTGAAGGCTACTTTGGTTTGACCCAGTTGGCGATGACAGTTTTTATATGAGGACCTAGAAGAAGACACTTTGACTGACAGCTCCAGAGTTTATTTCAATCTACAGATATTCAACTGCACTTTTCTGACAATTTACAAAACATTATCAAAGTGTGACGCAGATTAGATCATGTGTTTGTGATACAGACTTTATTTCTATGTCTTTATATATGTGCGTGTATATATAATCCAGAGTCCCCCCCCCCCCCCCCCTCCTCAACTCAGAGCTGGTGACCGTGCTGGACTCTGGAGCGCGCCCCCGGACCTGACGCAGAGCACAGCTGTCCCCATTACGTCATGAGGAGAGAGAGAGATGGACAGAGAGAGAGAGAGAGAGAGAGAGAGGAGTGAGGGAAAGAGGGAGGGAGGTAGAGAGAGAGAGAGAGAGAGAGAGAGAGAGAGAGAGAGAGAGAGAGAGAGAGAGAGAATTAGAGTTGGACCCGCGCTCTGCTCCATCGACCCGCACACGCGCTTCTCCCGGACCTCGGCCACAGTCCCTGCCGCTGTCCGGTGCTTTTCGGCGGGTATGCCCCAGGAGGACCCTCGGTCTGCATCATGCTGCTCGGCTCTTTGGTACGGTAAGACCGGGCCGGTCCGCGGGACGTGTTTAATCCTGCTGGACCCGCTCCTCTTCCTCCTCTTCCTCCTCTTCCTCCCCCGCGGTTAGCTTGTGCAGAATTGATGTATCGACCTGCGGCTCAGAGAAAAGTGAACTTTGACTCACACGCGCACGAGCCTGAAGTTTGAATAGTTTCACTGCGGCTGGATCTGTCCAACTTTATTTATAAGGCTCCTGTAGACAAGTGATGATGAAGGTGAAGAGGATGAAGAGGATGGTTTTTATGATGATGAAGATGATGGTGGTGGTGGTGGGGATAATGATGATGATGAAGATAATTATGATTATGGTGAATATGATGGTTATGATGATGATGAAGGTGAAGAGGATGAAGAGGATGATTTTTATGATGATGATGAAGATGATTATGGTGAAAACGATGAAGATGATTATGGTGAAGATGATGGTTTTGATGATGATAATGATGAAGATGATTATGGTGATGATGATGATAAAAGGCAATCATCATCATCACCATCCTCCTCTTCATCCTCTTCATCACAGTGGAATCAGTCCTCAGGAGGATCTGAGTCTTCTCTGCTAAAGGATTAAACAAATAAAAACCAGTTCCTCAATGTTTTGTTCTGAGTTGAACTTCTTCACTCTGACTCGAGAAGAAGTGGAATCACACTCCACTTCTTCAGGGTCTTCATACCTGGCTGCCTGTTGACCTCTGACCCCTCCGGTGAGGCGTGAACACAAGTGCTTCTCAGTGGAGACTGTTGAACGAGGAGAAGCTGCTGTGCTGCTGAGCCTGAACAGTTTGTGTTGTTTCCTGCAGGTAGTGCTTGTGATCGGCCTGTGGGCATCGAACGTCACCAGAGCGTACGTGTTTCAAGCGAGCCGGCCGGCAGAGGGAGGAGACAACCCCCCGCCCCACACTAAAGGTGAGCTCCGCCCTGAGACATGCAGAAGACAACACTGTGAACTAGAGTTTGCAAAGATGAGTGTGTGTGCAGCGGTTGTGTGTGATTGTGCGTCTCCTCCCTGCAGTCATCTCAGAGTGGGTCAGCTCCGCGGGCTCCTGTAAGGGGAGGTGCTTCGAGCTGGAGGAGGCCAAACCTCCGGGATGCAGATGTGACAATCTGTGTAAGACCTACTACAGCTGCTGCTCGGACTTCGACGAGCACTGTCTGAAAACAGGTCAGTCCCCACGTCCCCGTCCTCCTGGTGTCCCCGTCCTCCTGGTGTCCCCGTCCTCCTGGTGTCCCCTTCTACCTTACTGCAGCTTTGTGTCCTCCTGAAAACATCTGGAACTAAAAACCTTTTAGTCGTTTGATTGATTCCTGAAGACGTAAATCATTAAAAGAGAAAAAGGACAAACAAAGGATCTTTTGTTCAGGACTCATCCTGCTGGGGATCCAGCAGGATGACGGCAGCTGCATCGTGTGTGTGTGTGTGTGTGTAGGGGCGACTGAGTCCAAACAAACAAGTGTGTGTGTGTTTGTGTGTGTGTGTGTGACACAACACACAACAACAATAGAAGACAACACATCAGGCCTCGATAGACACACAAGGGTTTTGATAGGAAAATAACCCGAGTTATTCTGTAATTCCATTTATAATGTGGAGTTAATAAAGTGTTGATTTTCATCTGATAATAATTCAGAGCTTGGCTTCGTGAACAGAACTCATCTTGAAAACATTAAGCAAACAACAGGGGGAGATTTTCCAGCAGAAAAGTCACTGTTCACTGCTCTGTGATGAAGCCACGTTAACGAGGAAGGTTCCTCCCGTGTGACAGCGGGGGGGTTCGAGTGTTCACAGGACCGCTGTGAGGAGCAGAGGAACGACGACCATGCCTGCCACTGCTCGGAGGACTGTCTGGAGAGAGGGGACTGCTGCTCCAACTACAGGTCCCTCTGCAAAGGTACCAGCTCCTGTCCACGAGAGACAGTGACTGTGCACGAAGGTCGGTGATAACAGTGTCCTCTCGTTTCCTCCTGAGGTGAGACCTCCTGGGTGCAGGGAGACTGTGAGGAGATCCGGAGGGCAGAGTGTCCTGCAGGGTGAGTCTGGACCACCTCCTCATTGTCTCTAACTGACGGACGCTTCACTTTGGGACAAATCATCACATTGGGACAGTTTCACCCCCCGGGCCACAAGACCTTTAAACTCCTCTGAACTGCAATAACTCCACTAAACCAGCACCGTGGCATATTTGCACTATTGCACATAATTGCACTACTGTTTTTTCTTCAGCTGTATATATACATATATTTAGTTATATATATTTTATTTTCTATTTAAAATTTTGATATTCCGTTTTATTCAAATTTAGTTTTTTGTTTTTAATTCTCTAGCATTGTTAGAAGAGAGCCTGTCATAGCATGTCATTGCCAATGACGGCTTCATGTTATCTCTGTGCATTTGATAATAAACTCTTGAATCTTGAATCTTGAATCTTGAATCTTGAAATCAGTCATAAGGGTCCTCTCCTGGGTTCAAACCTTTTGTTACTAGAACCTGTTCTAGATCTACATTTGTCCTTCATCTCAGTCTAAACCTTCATGTTGTCTTTCCTTCATCCTGTGCTGCTCAGCTTCATCCGCCCCCCCCTCATCATGCTGTCAGTGGACGGATTCAGAGCCTCGTATCTGAAGAAAGGAAAATCCGTCATTCCAAACATACACAAGCTCAGTAAGTGTTTTTAGCTCTTATTATTTTGACCCAAAAACAGCTGCAGTGATTGTAAAGGTCCTGATCTCTGTGACTGGAGATGTGATAATCTGCTGCAGGAAGCAGGTCTGTAGTGATCCTCTGCCTGATCTGAGGCCTGCAAGGATCTGTGCTACATTTCACTCTGACTGTTTATTTAGTGACAGAGGAAACTTCCTGTCTTCATGTCACAACTTCTGTCTCTAACAGTGTCCATGATGAATCTGGTAGCATTTGGTCAAAGCTTCTGTCTCCAGCACCTGCTTCTGTCAGAACCATAACAGCTCATGAACAGCCCTTTGTAAAATGTTGATTTGACACTGGGAGGTTGTGTTTCCCATCAGGATCGTGTGGAACCTCCGCCCCGTACATGCGACCAGTCTACCCATCAAAGACCTTCCCTAATCTATACACCCTGGCCACAGTGAGTACCTGAATGGTCCTGAGTTGTGTACACTAGCAGGTACAGTAAAGCAGGACTGTTAATATGTACTTGTACGTTTGTAGGCTAAGTAAACACACATGTTTGCTAATAGCCGTGCTCAGAATGTCCTTCCAACCTGTCCAGCTTGTGACCTGCTGCAGCTCAGGTTCCTCTATCTGACCTGTTTCTTCTTCTGTGGTGCGTCTCTACAGGGTCTTTACCCGGAGTCCCACGGCATTGTGGGTAACACCATGCACGACCGAGTGTTTAACGCCACCTTCAGCCTGCGCACCCGAGAGAAGCTGAACCACCGCTGGTGGGGGGGGCAGCCGGTGAGTAGACCTGAAGACTGGGAGCAACCAGTTACACAGTGAATCACTCATGACCCTGTCAACTGTAAATAAAGATGGACGACACCACTGTTCCCCAAAGTGAAGCCAGACCACGGGCGGCCACCTGGTGGCTGGCTGCGGTACAGGTCAAAACCCCTGCCTCCTCCATGTTAGCAGATAGTTCAAGTGTTCACGGATCTGTTGGGTTTGAGTTATTTGAGGATATAGAAGAGGGCTGAGACATCATGATTGACAGCTGGGGCTGACTCCTGATTGGTTGAGATGTTTTAACTTTGTGGATCGTGGGAGGACGTGGAGACACGTCGTCCCTCTTCATGTCTACTCTGAATATTAACCTGTGTGTCTCTGTGTCTCAGATCTGGATCACAGCTCAGGAGCAGGGGGTGAAGGCCGGGACTTTCTTCTGGCCTTGGTACTTAAGTTGGTACTGGAATATTTTTCCTTAGATTCAGAAACTGAACCTGAAATCTACAAAAACCTGAACGAGGTTAAAGGAATTAAATAATATGATTGTGCTTTTAAATATAAAATATATTTATATTCTCAAGTCTAACAAACTAGAAATGAAAATCAATGAGATAATAAATATAAAGTATGAATCTCCCAGATCATACAATATTAAGTTATATTTGTATTGTCTGTTAGCATAATAAACCAATAAGACAATATATCAGAACTATATTGTATAAGAGTAAGAAGCTGTAATAACACACACACAGCTTCTGGAAACACATTTGCAGATTTTCCTGTATTGCCAAAAGTTTTCAGGATCTTTGACACATTTGAAACTTGGTCCTCGCTCGTGCACTGATGGATTCACATCATTAACATAGACGTCCATGAGCTAATGAGCACGAGGACTCGTCTCCCATCCTGAGACCGACTGACACAGGATCAGCACAATGCTCCCTCACACTCTCACAATGAGAAGCTCAGATCTCTGAGGTCAGACTGGGTCCATGTCTGTTGGTCTTAATAATAAATAATAATCCTAATAAGAATGAGAATGAGAACATTTAGATCATGATTCATTCTCTGTGTTTCCTTTCTGTTGATGAGAACATGTGGCTCGTTTAACTCTGTATGTTGTTGTTCTGCTGCTACTTCGTCATTCACCACATGAGTGTGTGTGTGTGTGTGTGTGTGTGTGTGTGTGTGTGTGTAGGGTGATTCCTCTGGAGAGAAGGATCCTGACCATCCTGCGCTGGCTGCTTCTCCCTGACGATGAGAGGTAACCATCAGCGTCTTTCCTGTTGGATAATCGCTTAAATAATTATTTAGTAATTCATCAATTTATTTAATTCCTTCATGTAGTAACAGTCTGTTAAGATGATTGACAGGGATATCTTTCACGTGGCTGGAGGAATTATGTTTTTGTGTTTTAAGCATCTGGCACAGACTCAGACTCGAGGATGATCACATTTTATTTGGAGGTCACAGGTCACTGCATTTTGTAGCCAGAAGGTCAGAGGTCAGAGGTCAGAGGTTGGTCAGTGAGGTGGTTTTCTGATCCGAGTCTGAAGCTTCATGTTTGTTCCATAGTTTCCTTTGATCTGGTGGTTTTGGTTTCACGTTGTAATTTAGGGACAAAAGTCTGTGGGTGGAGTCTACCTATACTCGACCCTGATTGGTTTGCAGACGGCGTCTGACGTGGGCGTGTTGTCAGGTGGGGGGGGGGGGTAGTCCTTCTGTTTCAGTGGAGAAGATGAATGAAGCGCTTCATGTGGTGTTCATGGTGTCATCATGTGCGTTGGTCTGAGGAACCTTCACACCTGAAGCTCTGAAACCAACCAGGTGTGAACCAGCTCCTGTTCAACCTGTGAGAACTTAGTGATCCAGGTTGTGAAGAGGACCAATCACAGAGGCTTTCAAATATCAAGCACTCAGTGAATGTGTGGTTCTCTGCTGAGGATGAAGAGCTGCCTCAGTGGAGAACAGATGAAGAGTCACTGGAGAGTGAAGTGTCTTCACAGTGACGCTCTGAGACGTGGGCTGCTCCTCAGCTCGGGGGAATCGAGGTGAGACGATCGCTGTCGGGAACAACAAGTCCATCAGAGGAGCTTTTATCTTGTTTGCTTTGGGCTCTGACCTCAGGAGCCTCGACCACCTCTTGTTCAGGTGAAGCTCCCGTTCAAACATCTGTCTCTGTCCAGGCCCTACGTCTACGCCGTGCACTCGGAGCAGCCCGACACCTACGGACACCGGCTGGGCCCGCTCAGCACCGAGGTGAGGCTGCGTGTGTGTCTGTGTGTGTGTGTGTGTGTGTGTGTGTGTGTGTGTATTGTGCAGACAGGATCCATGTTTTCATTCCTCATCCTGCTTCTTGTGTGTAGCTGGACAACCCTCTGAGGGAGCTGGACAACATCATCGGTCAGCTGATGAACGGTCTGAAGCAGATGAACCTGCATCGCTGCGTCAACGTCATCGTCGTCGGGGATCACGGTACGAGGTCACACGGACATCACACGCTTACTTCATAGTGAAAGCATGAAATAATAATTATGACGAACCGAGCCCCCTGGTAAAGCCCCAGATAATGTCAGAGTCCATGTGAGGAACCAGCAGGACAATGTGTGGAAGCTTCTCAGTGAGCGAGTGGACGTGTTGATGAGGTTTCTAACACGTGACGTGAAACCTGAAGAACACAAACATCTCAGGATGAAGAAGAGGAGCCGGACACGTAGAAGACGAAGACGTCCACTTGGAAACACGAGGAGATTCCAGATCTTCTGTTGATGAGGGCCGACGCCGGTGTGGATGAGCTGTAAACAACAACACTGATCTTTCCACAGCAGAGGTCATACATCATGTCCCGCCTCCTGCTGCTCTACAGGATCCGCCCCTACTGCTCTACAGGCTCCGCCTCCTGCTGCTCTACAGGATCTGCCCCTACTGCTCTACAGGCTCCGCCTCCTGCTGCTCTACAGGCTCCGCCCCTACTGCTCTACGGGCTCCGCCTCCTGCTGCTCTACAGGCTCCGCCCCTCGCCTGGATGTTCCCACATGTTCCTGTTTGAACGAGTCGGACCCGACACACATGCAAACAGGCTACATGTGGTCAATCCACTCAGATGAAAGAAATAGACCCCATGATGACCTGCTGCTGCTGAGGCCTTTTCATCCCTCACAGAACCTGTGTTGTGGTTTCACCTCAGGTATGGAGGAGGCTCACTGTGACCAGACGGAGTTCCTCAGCAGTTACCCTCTGAACATGGAGGAGATCATGCTGATCCCCGGCTCTCTGGGCAGGATACGACCCCGCGACCCCAAGTCCAGCACATGTAAGACGTCTCTGCTGCAGGAACAGAAACCATGAAGACTGAGAAGTGACAAATGATTTATAAAAACTTCCTGTTCTCTTGCAGACGACCCCAAAGTAGTTGTTGCTAACCTCACAGTAAGTACTGAGCGACACACACACACACACCATGTGTCACCGGGTCGAGTCCGAGGTCGTTCACCTGCTCGTCTGTGGTTTCAGTGCAAAATGCCGACTCAGCACTTCAAGCCGTACCTGAAGCAGCATCTACCCAAGAGGCTTCACTACGCCAACAACCGGCGCATCGAGGACGTCCACCTGCTGATGGAGCGGAAGTGGCACATCGCAAAGTAAGATTCAAACTCCTGAGATATTAATATATAGATAGATAAAGGTCACTAATCCAATCTTTATCATTGTGTCTGGAAAAATAAACAACATTGTAAATATAGTTTGTGATTAAACAGCTGGTT